>NW_020175024.1:892529-905897 GCF_003031525.2 Neophocaena asiaeorientalis asiaeorientalis
TTTTCCATTATGGTTTATTACAAGATATTTAATATAGTTCCCTGTGCCATATAGTAGGTCCTTGTTGGTTATCTATTTTAGATATAGTATTGTGTATCTGTTAATGCCAAACTCCTAATTTATCCTCCCCCCTTTCTGCTTTGGTAACCATAAGTTTGTTTTCAATGTCTGTGAGTCTATTTTTGTTTTGTAAATAAGTTCATTTGTACCTTTTTTTAGATATAAACGATATCATATCATATTTGTCTTTCTCTTTCTGACTTGCTTCACTTAGTATGATAATCTCTAGATTCATCCATGTTGCTGCAAATGGCATTATTTTGTTCTTTTTTTTTTTTTTTGCGGTACACGGGCCTCCCCTCCCGTTGCGGAGCACAGGCTCCAGATGCACAGGCCCAGCAGCCATGGCTCACAGGCCCAGCCGCTCCGCAGCTTGTGGAATCTTCCTGGACCGGGGCACGAACCCGTGTCCCCTGCATCAGCAGGCAGACTCTCAACCACTGCGCCACCAGGGAAGCCCTATTTTGTTCTTTTCATGGCTGAGTAATATTCCAGTGTGTGTACATACCACATCATCTTTATCCATCCCTCCATCGGTGAATATTTAGGTTGCTTCCACGTCCTGGCTATTGTAAATAGTGCTGCTGTGAGCATTGGATATTTGGGATTTTTTTGTAGTTTTTTTTTTCTTTCAACATTCTTTCTTTCTTTGTAAGTTCCCATCTTATGGGGATAAGGAGATTCACATGTTTCCCAAGACTCCCTAGCACCTAGGGCAGCACTGGGTGTCCCTGGCTTCTCCAGTCAAATGCAGATGAACCAGACATAGGTCTGACAGATAGTGACCCACAGGAACACACACATGCATGGTGCGTCTTGCAAGAGCTACATTGCGTCTGTGGAAACAGCCATGGCAGGTGCGTCAGCGGTACCATTCAACACCCAGCATCAGTGGGTTGGCGATGTGAGCCAGTATAGGACACGTCTGGGCTCCCTCCATCCCCTGCATGGAGTGAGCCATCCTCGCTGGTTGCCTAACTCCCAAGCCCTGTTCTCTGGCCTTCGCAGAGGAACCGTGAGCTCCTTAGGTCCCTGCGGCACTTGTCTTTTGCCTGGTGGGTCTCAGCTCTCTTCCCCACCCGTCCCCTCGTCTACTCTATGTTGTACAGGGAAACCGCCATAAAATACACTTCCCAAGCTCCTGTGTCAGCAGGTTTGTAAAGCTCATGCAGTTTGAGGGCCCTCTTTTATAAAAAATAATTCAAAATTATAAAAACAAAATTATGTAAAAAAGGGAATATTTAATGAAAAAAATCACAACAAATTACAGATCTTAAAATTTTTACCTACAGTGAGAAAATAAAAGAACAAATAAAAAATAAAAAGCTGGAAACATAAGATCATATTTTTCTTGAACTGTGGCAGATGTCTCTCTCCTACTTTTTTCCTAGAATTTTCGACTTTATACTCTTGGATTTTCTCTTCCTATGACAATAATTTTCTATAGAAAATATCAGAAATACCATTCAGTCCTTCCTCAGTATGCTGACTGGAATTCACTTCTTTTATTATTGACAATTTAGAAGAGTTTCCATTATCAACTCATTATTAATGCAGTTATGTAAAATTTTAGGATCGTTGTCAATTGTGGGCAAGCCTCTATCAGCTTGCTTTCAATGGTAGAGCTGTGAGATTTTTAAGGTAGTTTAAGTGTCTTATGTTGCAACCAAATGGTTTGTTATCACGTCCTCATGTTAAGGCGTCCGAGGTGATAGGCAGGTGAAATGGCACAGCGGACAGTCGTGTTTTACTGTAGGCTATTCTGACACCAGGGAAAACCTTTTTCCTCTGTCTGAATGTCTGATGGGACGTTTAAGATGCGGAAAATTCTCAGGGGCGTGGGACAGTCTGATGTCTGCAGGATGTCTACATACTAAGTGGTGCTAGCAACCCTCAATCCTATGACAGCAACCAGACTCCCTGTTCATGTATCTCCGAAATAAATGTGAACCACAGACATACACCCCACTAGACACCAACTAAATCACCTTCCCCTAGCCAGGCCCTAAAGATGCCCCAGGCCATTTGAATGACAAATTCGAGAGGGAATGTGAGACGGGGTGTGCATAGAGAATTTAAAGAGACAGCAGTGATAGCCGTGAGTTCAAATAGCATATTTTTCAAATTGCATACATAGGACCCTTGTACACAAATTGCTAGGGCCTTGTAAGGGGTCTGAGGCCCTTCAGCCTAGGCCTCACTAACTTCCCTCTCAATCCACTTCTTCCAGCCTGGCCTGGTCAAAAGGAGGCACTGGCAAGGGTTGGGGGGCGCCTGGCTTTTGTTCACCCCACTTCTTCCCTTTCTCCCTCCAGCTTCCTGCCTGTGTTAATTTCTGTCAGCACCCCTTTCAATTTCCAGCTCTAACAGAACATGTGTGACTAGTTATTGTATTAAATTCATTCTACTGGATCACCTAGAATGGGGGTGTTTTTCTAACTGGACTCTGATCCATACTCTTTTTCTGCTTAAAAAAAATAAGCTTAGAAATTTTTATATGTTTCTGAATTTAGCCTAAAGATTTTGTATCAGTAGATCCCTATTGTCTTCAGTAAACTTTTGATATGTTGGCAGCAGGCTGAGCCCACAGGTTAATCTGAGGGCCATTATATCCGTATATCTTTTTTATGTATTTATATAATTTCTAGTCTGTCTACGTATTGAGAGACAGAGAGTGTCATTTTTCTCCACAATTGCAGACATATGAAAGGTGGCATATTCTATTAAGAGAAAGCCTTAAATATGAGCGAGCGTCATCCAGAACTCCCTTGAAGTACCTTATATAATACAGGTAATAGGACCAAGTTATAAAAATGCCAAAGAATCTAGTGGGATTAGAACTAGGAACAGAAAATGAAATTTTATTTCATTTGGAAAAACATGCCTGGGGGAAATAATATATAATTCAGATCTATCAATAGAGTAGTAAAACCGAGATGGTGCTGAGACCGAAAGAGGATTAGAATAGCAGTGACAACAAACTTGGGGTCAGCACCATATTCAGATGGTAATAACTTTAAGAGCAAAAACTGGACTGCAAGTTGTTGAGGGAATAGCAAATTTGTTAGTGTAAATGATAAAAAGAAAAGACCAAAAAGTACAAGTGGCATTGCAGAGGACTAACATATGACAATGGTACCATTTTATACTTCTGTATTTTGTCATTTTTTTAATATTGGAGACATTTTCATAAATGGGACAGGTTATGATAAGGGACAGCAAAAAGTATTCTAATCCTAGAATTTGAGAAGGGATCCTAGAAACTACCTGATTACCCCATCATTGTACAGATAAGGAAATGCAAGAATAAATAATTCACATCAAGGGATTCGGTTAAACAAGGTCCTTCCTTTCCCCTCAGAATCTTCCTTGTGTGTCAACTTACAATTCCATGTATGTTGACTAAGAGAAAATGCAAAACTAACCATAAGTATTTGATGATTAGAAATGGTGTAAAAAAACCCACAGAAACACACGGCACATTTGCATAGGTAAAAGAATAACGTAATCATTGAACCTATCTTGTTACAAGGATAGCTGCTCTGTCTGGTCTTTTGTTGCATCCTTAGTGCTCACCTCATGTCCGACACAGAGTTGCTGGATCATTGATTGGTGAGTGGATGCTTGGATGATGGAAAAGAGGGAGGGAGACAGTGAGGAAGAGAAGGAGGTTGGGTGGAAAGACAGGTGACCGACCTCCAAGGGGAAATTTGATCTGATCTCCAACTTCCTGAGGAAGAACTGACCTTGGCAATTCTGGGCCATGCTATCTTACATTTAACACAGCAAGGACTTAATTTCAGGTAATATAAAAATCCACTCTCATTTTCATGATCAGTAGACTTGAGTTTGCCAAGAGAGGTGTCCAGGAGCGTCAATAGCAGGGCTAGGAGTCAATTGCCTGAAATTAGCAATAAGACCTCACTATTTATGACTAAGTGGAGGAACACCAAATGAGTGAAGAATATGAACTGCAGAACACAATTGCATTGCTTTTAGGTGCCTACAGGAAAAATGGAATAGGCTAATAAAATATTACCTAGAAAAGATCAGTGGGGGAACCTCTTTTCATTCATTGATAAGAATGTGTATTCATCCTCTCAGTTACGAGTAACAGGATGCCTCCTACAAAATTTCAGGACGGTTGTAGATGGTTCTCTGGTATGAAAACATTCTCCTGGCACTTCTTTCACATTATTAATTACACGTGCACACCTTTTTCTCCACACCACGCAACCTCTGTCTGCCTTTTCACAAATGAGTAATTAAGGGAAGTCTGAATTGATGAGGTTTCTCAGGCACCACAATGTGGGAAGCAGCAGACACCCCGTTAAATGGCCAACTGGAGATCTTGAACACGTGTCACTGAGAAAAGGTTTTGTTTGAGTACCTTCCCACAGCAAAGTTTGTCTCTCTCGCTGATTGTGTCATTATCAATCTTATGCATTTTTTTAAACTAATGAACAGAAAATGTGAGGAAAGTCTGCCATTTCTTTCCCTCTCTTTTCCCTCTTTCTGTGCAGCTGAGTTCAGTCCCCATCAGCACTCGATTCCATTCAGAGTTCACAGCCATCACAATAGCTGGTGCAGTTTTAGGTTAAGCATATTTTATCCATAAATTGCCATATTTGGTTCTCGAGTTATTATTGCAGTTCCTTGGGGTACATTTAAATCCACCTTATTGTAATAGATTATGGAATATAGGGGCTAATGTGTCTAATGTAAAATAAATGACTCTAATGATTTATGACGTGACACTTCAGTTTTATCGAACATAAGGATCATTGTACTGAAATGGATGGTGTATTGCTGGTTTAGCATAAAATACTGAATAACATATTCAGGAAAATGAATGGCTCGGCCAGTTCATAATATTCTGCCCCTTCAGCTGAGAGGTCTTTAATAAGCAAGAGTGTCATTACACTTGAAAATGTATGTATAGGTAATCCATTATCTAGAACAGTGACAGGGGTCTGCTCAAGTCCTTATTAAAGAAGAGGCTCTTTAGGAGAAAATGCAGGGTTCTCTGGTCTTCCTGAAAGGATGATTTCCACCCAAGCACACGACGACTCTTAACAGCGCCTAGCAGGATTGTAAGTGGCCCCCACGTTTAACCATTATCACCTTGAGACTCTCGTGACCTGCTAGACACGGGAATTTCAGGAAGGTTTTGATTTTTCAGCATTGTCCTCGGGCAATATCCGTGATGTCGTTTCCTCTCTGTGTCCATTCACCAACATTTCATTTTAACGCTCGCAGGGCCCAGCACTCATAGTAACTCGTGATGTGTCTTTCCCCCGAACTCCGTGTCTGTGTTTGATTACTGAATAACAAGGTAGAATTAAGAAGATCTAAAAAAAAAGAATGTATATATGGGTATAACTGAGTCACTTTGCTGTATAGCAGAGATTGGCCCAACATTGTAAATCAACTATACTTCAATAAAAAAAAATTTTTTTAAGTATAGAAAGAGAAGATGGAGAATAAATACCAAAAACATTTCTAAAAAATAAAAAAGATCTGATTTAGCTGTTAATTTTTATTAACTACAATATGAAAGATGGTTTCCAGTGATCTATTGGGTCGATACGTTTGTGTTCTTGGACCTGGGAGATGAAAGGAAATTCTTCTATGACAGATGACAGGTTTAAATTAATGCTGCAGTTCTGCCTTCCAAAAAGGGCGGGGTGGGGGGGAGGACAGGAGGGATAAGGGACTTGACATGAGTATTTTCTGACCCTCTCACCCCTGCAGTCCTGTGATCGCGGCCATCACAGCCCCATGGTCCTCCTGGGATACGGTTTGATGACGTAGGCAATTCCCGCCTAATAACTGAATCCTCGTGGAATTCTCTTGATAGCATCCATCTCACTCATGGGGAGGATAACTAGTTTTTCTCTTGTGGAGGGTCGTGCTGTCCTCAGGGGTGAGTGAACCTGAGTCTTCTGAACCCAGCTGCTGCATCATGTGTGGGACTCTCATAAACCCCTCACCCTATTTCCCCTCTCCATGTTCTGAGTCTACACCCGTTTTCCAGCCCTCAGCCCAGACAAGCTCATCGACCAACCAAAAATGAGGAGTGGTCATGTTCCACCCAAGCCGGTGACTGGGGGCCTTTTCCTTACAGTCCCGAGGACCCAGTTCAACATCACGCCGTGCATACGTGGCGGTTTTGATTTCCTTCTCCTCAGCAGCAGGTTTCACCGCCGCCTGAAGAGGGGTGGGTCCTGATGAGAAGGTAATCTGACGACCAAGTGAACATTGTGTTCATGGAGTGGAGGAGGTTTACATTCCAGAACAGAAAAATCACGTTTAAGGTAGAATCTGCGCTGTGCGCATTTCAGACATTTATTTATTCAGGATATACGCTCGAGCCATTTTTTAAAATTATTATTGTTTTGAAAAGGTGACACAGCTTGGAAGTATTCACTGCAGAAAGTCACTAGAGATATCTTGATATCCTAACTTAATTTGGGAGGTCAAAGGCTTGTTGTATATCAGGCTATTTCTGGAACAGTGTGGATATGTTCCCCGTAATCAGCAACTAAAAATGAAAGTGATAAGGACCATCTTTTATGCTAATGGGTATGTTGCTTTTGGATCTCTTGATACATCAGTCTGGGAGAGACGAAGGCAAGGGGCGCTGACCCCCTCAAAGGTTCCCTGACCTCTACAAACTGCCCACCACCAGCTCCTAAATTTTAGGATTCCTTTCCACAATAAATTCTATGCAGTCATCAGAGATGGTCAGGATGTTTTCATAAAGAATATTAAGGTGGGCTTCCCTGGTGGTACAGTGGTTAAGAACCCGCCTGCTAATGCAGGGTACACGGGTTCGAGCCCTGGTCCAGGAAGATCTCACATGCCGTGGAGCAACTAAGCCCGTGCACCACAACTACTGAGCCTGCGCCCTAGAACCCGTGCCTCGCAACAAGAGAAGCCACCGCAATGAGAAGCCCACGCACTATCTTGTTTTTTCTTCACGACTTCACTATATTCCCTCAAAATATTGTAGTAACTATAAATGGTTCATAAGACATTACCACTGCCCCACACGTGCTTGTTTTCTCTGCATTATGCTCTCACACCAGCTTCAGTTGGAATCCCTATCTGATCATCTTTGGGAACTGATCCCCACCGTATCATGATGACAGAAGAGAAGCTTACCAGGGCCAAAACACACAATCTAAATCTCGGCCACTGAGAGGCCTTTTGCTGTGACTCCATTACCAATTCACTAACCCTCCCCCCGCCATTATCGTTCTCCTTCTGCCACTTCTCCATACTATGCTAGCCCCGTGTACTTGTGTTTTAAATTCTTCATCATGTCAAATAGCTACCTGACTTCTAAATTCTTATGTCTTACATCTAACACCAAAGTAATATTCAGAATCCAGGCTTCCATTTATGTGGATCCACAGGTAGAATTACTGATGTTAACATGTCTCTCAAAAAAGTGCTAAAAAAACGGGCTTTTTCTGAAACCAAGGGTTTACATACATATTTATACCAGAGATATTATTTGGCTTCTTTCCCAGTGAATTCATCTGAGTGTTTCTTCTTTCAATCTTGAAGCATCTAGTGAAATCCCAGGTAAAGCCTCAATGTTCATCACTTAATTCCTTCAAAACACTTTGATTTACAGAACAGAGACTTGTACCTGGGAAATTTTGAGGCACTATTTTAACACTGATATTTAAAAGTATTTTTCCTCTGTATCCTCCTTCAAATTGTAAGCTGTATAAGCCCATCAAAGGAGCTTGGGGTTTCTCTCTGGAAGCCCTGTTTTTCTAAGTGTTGGCATCTTTGTGGAAATCAGCTTCAATTTAACAGGCAGACCTTCCCGTGTTGGACACGGTGAACCAGGATGAATTGGGAAACCACCAAGTTGATCAAGGGCAATTATCCCTGAGCTGAACAGGACCGATGCCGTATCTGAAGTTCTGTGTGTCACATTGAGACTTTGAGAACTTGACTAAAGTGACTTTGAAACATATGGGGGAAAGTCATGGGTGTACTTGCACACCACAGTAATGTGTCTGCTTCCTCCCAACCAGAGGTAACTGAATATTTGTATTGTATACTATCTTTTTGACCAAAAAAAGTTAAAATATCTGAGATAAACTCAACAGAGACAAGTAAAGAAAAAATCTTAAATCTGCCATCAGCCACTGTGCTTCTTGAATAACTGCAAATATACTTTGTTCTTGGGTAGGAGAGCTCAGTGTTATAAAGTCGTAACTTCTCCGCAGAATGAACTGTGAGTTCAATGGTATGACTTCTAAACTAAAAAAGATGTCTGGGGAGTTTGTGAAGGCAGGCAGTCAGAGGATGGATGCTAACTTGATGTGATTCTTAAGTTCATCTCGAAAAATTAAAAGATAGTAATCAGGGAAAAAGATGTTTGTAAAAAGAGACAAGAGAGGACTTCCTTTCCATATAATGAAATGCATCGTAAGCAACAGTGATGAAAACAGAGCTACTGATGTAGAAGTAGCAAGATGGGTGGGGCAGCATTTCGTGGAGAGGTCGTCCCAAGTACACAGGGGAAGTCAGCAGATGAGGTGGCCTTCACATCAGTGGTGGAAAGGTGTGCAGTTTAAGAAATGATGGGAAGAAAATAAAGCAAGCTTCCTACTTCACTTCTTCCACCTAAAATTTTAAACATTTCTGAGAACCCATAGAGGGATAAATGATTACAGTGGGGGGAAAAAAGTTGATACCACAAAGTTGTAAAAGAATTCCTGGGTGTATTTTATGCTAAAGAAGGGAGGACCTTTCTAGGAGTGACATGAAAGGCAGAATATCTTATAGTGTAAGATATTGATATATCTGACGGAAAACAAAACTAGGCTCTCCTCAAAAGTCAAAGGACAAACAACAAACCAGTACAAGATATTTCCAATACATATTTCAAAGGTCTGATTTTCTTACTGAGCAAAGTGATTCATTCATATATGAATATAAATGTACACCTAAAGATACACGTATATAAACATATGTATACCATTTAAATTTCTCCAGCTAGATTCTTAATATTTATGTGCCCTGGGAGGTACACACCAACATTTTTGCCATGCCTTTAGGACAATCTTTTACTTAATTTTCTCGTATTATTTTTATAAAAGTACAAACGTGTATTATTTTTATAAACAAAAGCTAAAAGCTGTGTTGATACCGTGTTTAACTTTGAATGACCCGTAAATCAGTGGTTCTTGGTCGTTTCGGAGACAAAGACTTTTTTAAGAATCAGGTGAAAGCTGTGGACTCCATCTCTTAACAAGTGTCTAGAAGTACACACACCCAAATGCTGTATGAGTTGAGTCCCTGAATGGTTCTTCTAAAGGCACACTTATCCAGTGCTGCATAACCGCCCCCAAATGCGGTGACTTAAAACATGAACCATTGGATTGTTCATGATCCTGTGGGTCAGACATTCAGGTGGGACTCGGCAGGCACAGCTCCTCTCTGCTTCGAGTGTGGTCGCCTGCACGTGACTAGGGTTGCAAGACCCAGGAGGACCTCACTTCCACGTCTGCGGGCTGGGCATCTCGGTACCCCTTGTGCGGCCTCTCTTGGCAGGGCAGCAGCCACGCAACCTGACAGCCTCACAGTGTCACTGTCACCACCTTCTCTTCCTCAGAGCAAGTCACAGGGCCAGCCCAGATCCAAGGTGAGGGGAAACAGACTCACAGTGGGCAGGATGGCATAGGACCCATGGGTGGGGAGGGGGGTTGCATCCACCACGGTGTGACTCTAAAAATGTGCCACTTTTAGCCAACAGATGTATTAGTCCATTTGTGTCCCAACATGCGTGTTCAACATAAGTCATCTAGGAGCGGCCGTAAGGTATAATAGTCATCTACTCTATGTAAATACCCAAGGTTTTTTCAGTATCCCCCCAGATAGGAACTATGGGTATGTGTGTATGCATGGAATACATGGGGAAAGTAGATGCCATAACTTTGGCTGATATACTGTATTTCATGCATTTTGAAATAAAATCTTTTGCCCATTACTGGAAGGATCTAGTTTGGAAACTCTTCAGAACTCCCACTATCCTGGATAATGAAGGACCTCTATATTTGATGCTGGACCTCCAGGCCCACACAAAGAAGAACTGCAGAAAAAGACACAAGGCATGACCCTAAAATGGATTAATGTGGTGATAAGACTTAAAAATTACAGTTAATTGATGATCCCAAAGCTCAAGAGACCTTTCAGTTAAATGTGTAAACTTAACCATAAGTTTATCTCCCTTCTAAAACACCACTCAGACGCTAGTCCCTAACTCTTAAATGACAGCAGATTATCAAGAATTCCCAAGCATAGGAAGGATGCTTCCGATGTAAAATAATAAACAAAGCAAAAGTAAACAAACAAAAGAGGAACCTAAAGAAAACAGAGATAATAAAGGAAATGGAAAATTACTAATTTGTGGTCTCAGATAAATTTGAAGATACTGTATGTTAATAAAGAGCAGGAAACTGAAAAGAAGAAACAAAAAGAACTCTTGGAAATAAAAATAAAATTGCTAGAGTGAAGCAAGAGGTTAAATGCAGATTTTCTTGCTGTCTCAGTTTTAAGTAGATCCAAGATTAGCGGACTGCAGATAACCTATCTGGTCCACATAAGAGAACATGAGATGGATTTGCATCCCTTGTTGTCATGCATCTTAAGCATATATGAGAGAATGAGATTTATGGAGGGAGAGCAGTAGTGAGAGCTTCTTTAGAGAGAGGTACCAGTGTGTTCTTCATTGCTCATTTCCCCCTAGGGAAAGGAAATTCACTTTTGAAAAAACACTGAAAGGTGTTGCCATATGTCTCCGTAAAATTCAGGGGGACAGAATGGTTGGTACCTAACGGCCCCAGCAGGAGAACAAGGAGAAAGGACTGTGGTGAAAGCCCACTGCATACCACTGGCGGTGGAACAAATCTTTGTGCTTCTCGTGGGTCATGTGTGGAAACTATGGAAAGGAGCAGAAATTGCATCACCCTGGAAGGGACCCCTAGACAAGCAAGATGTTCCCAGTTGTCTCTTGAGACAATTGTCTAATTGAAACTATTCTTAATACCTGGGTTTCTTTCAAGAGCAGGAAGAAAATATTCAAAATAATATGGTTGACAGACAGACTATGGTATTAAAAAAAATGATTTCCTGACTTCAGCCAGCAAGTCCAACTTTTTTCCAACAGTCTAGTTCCATTTGTGGTTTCATCTTCTTTTAGCATCTCCTTAGTAGGTCTGTAAGTTTTGTTGTCAGCCTCGGGAGCCTCTCCTGATACTCTGAGACAATCTGAAAAGTCACAATTAACATCTTTTTATAGAAATGAAAATATTTAATAGGTAACTAAATGAGAATATCAAAAAACTTTCCCAAAATGTAGAATAAAAAGACAAAGGGAATGTAAAATAAGAGGGAGAAAAAAAAGATTTAGATCAACACAGAAGGTTTAACATTTGACTACCAGTAATTCTGGAAAGAGAGAAAAGAGAAAATGGATGGAAGGAAATTTTGAAAAATACAGAATAAAATATAAAGGACAATTTCCAAGATATGAAGGACATACAGTTCCAGAAAGAAAGGGCACAACAGATGCTTAGGTATAGTAATTGAAAAATCAGTAAAGGGCTTCCCTGGTGGCGCAGTGGTTAATAATCTGCCTGCCAATGCAGGGGACACGGGTTCGAGCCCTGATCCGGGAACATCCCACATGCCACGGAGCAACTAAGCCCATGCACCACAACTACTGAGCCTGAGAGCCACAACTACTGAGCCTGTGAGCCACAACTGCAGAAGCCCGTGCGCCTAGAACCTGTGCTCCGCAGCAAGAGAAGCCACCACAATGAGAAGCCCAATGAAGAGTAGCCCCTGCTTGCCACAACTAGAGAAAGCCCGCGTGGAGCAACAAAGACCCAATATAGCCAAAAGTAAATCAATTAATTAATTAATTAAATTTATAAAAAGAAAAATCAGTAAATGAAAAGATACACACCAAGGAACACTACTGGGATATTTCAATAACAGATAAAGACTCAGAAAGCATTCCATAAAGGGGAGCAAGTCATACTCAAAGTAACAGGAACCAAAAAGACATCAGACTTTTTAATAGCCACAATTAGAAGAGAGAGAAACATAAAAGCAATATTTTTACCATTCTAAGAGGAAAAGGTTTTCAACCTAGAATTTTACACCTGCCTAAACTTTTAATCCAGTGTGAGCACAGAATAAAGCATCTTCAGATATGTGGGGTCTCAGAATATTTCTTTTCCCTGCACGATTTCCTAACCTGATCCTCGAGGTTTGGCTTTAGCCAAATTAGGCAATTAACTCTGAAGTAGAAAGGATCCATAAAATAGAGGATGCAAGACAGAAAATCAGAAATGTAAAGCAATATCCAGATTATTGGAAAGGTAAAGTCCCAGATGACAAACTGTGCCATTAGCCTAGAGGGAAAGGAGTTCAGATTAAAGCAAGAGAATGAAGCGTTCTGCGAAGGCGTTCTCCAGGGTGGTGGGAGGGTGAAGGAATTGGTATATTATCTGGCCAACTTGACTATTGGAACGTATAACGGTTGAAAGAAAATTAAAGATAGATATATGGAAAGCTAAGTAAATTTAATAAAAGATGCAATTATGAGGTCATTGGTATAAGAAATGAAAAATAATCATAGCACACTACTTGGCTCTGCAGTAAATAATACACAGTACTTAATACATTGATGATTTAACAAGAACTTTATTAGGAATTATAGATATTCCTAGTATATCATTAGAAATATATATTCTTAAATGGGGTGAGAAGGAGAATGATGTAAAAGCTAGATCCTCATGTCTCATAAAGGATATCTATATACATAGTATAAAATTAATATACTGAGAAATATCTATATAAGAAATTTGGCAAAATTGCTAAAGGAGATGTAAAAGAAAGAGGTGGGGGACTTCCCTGGTGGTCCAGTGGTTAAGAATCCGCCTCCCAGTGTAGGGGACGCAGGTTCGATCCCTGGTCTGGGAATTAAGATCCCGCATGCCCCAGGGCAACTAAACCCGTGCGCTGCAACTACTGAGTACATGGGCTGCAACTAAGGATCCCGCGTGCCACAACTACAGAGCTCATGTACTCTGGAGCCCGCATGCCACAACTAGAGAGAAGCCCGTGCCCCACAAGGAGGAGACCAAGCGCCACAGCAGAGGATCCCACATGCCGCAAGGAAGCTCCTGCCTACTGCAACTAAGACCCGACACAGCCAAAAATAAAAGAAGGAAGGAAAGGAGGGGAGGGGAGGGAAGGAAGGGAGGGAGG
>NW_020175024.1:905924-945850 GCF_003031525.2 Neophocaena asiaeorientalis asiaeorientalis
GGGGAGGGGTGTTTAATTGTTACATTTCTTTTGTCATTATTTTATTTTTCTTAATGATGTATGTTACTTTGACAAAGAAATTAAAAGGAAACAAAAATAAGGATACCCAACATGGTATGATTCAATTCAAGCCAATGTTATTTGTTGGTCACCTTCTTTTTCCCAGTCAGTGTCAGTCGTGGCAGATGTGAAGATAAGGCACAACCATGTCCCTTGTGGGGTTACTTAGGGATGGAGAAAGATAGGGCACTGGAGTAGTGAAGGGAAGGGACTCAAGGTCCACTCTCCACCCACCCTGGGTGGCTGACTCTGGGCAACCTCTTGTGCGTCTGTTTCCGCATCTGTAACATGAAAATGGGGATAGAACAAGCATATTGGGTAGGTTTGTTGGGAGGATTAAGCGCGTGGATGCGTATAGAGCATTTTACTGCTAGCACATACTCAATGTTCAATAAGCAGCAATTACCACTGTATTTTAGCTGATAACATACACATCATGAAATAGTAAGTGGAAGTGCTAATAAGGCATCCAAAATGCTTAGGAAGCAAAGCCATGGATTTTTTAAAAATAATTTCCTTAAAAAAATAATTGTTACTTGCATTTAGTTACAGGGCTCTGATTATGAATGGAAAAGCTTTGCAAAAGCGATCCACCATTCGACAGACTTCCCAAGCCCAGCGAGTGGATGTGTGTTTGCTTGGCTTCTGTCCCCTGTATTCTGCCTGTCAGGCCAGGTTTGGCACTTCATTCCCTTCTCTCGGCTCCGCCGATTCCATCAGTACACTCACCTCTTCAGGTTTCTGCTCTGGCGTGACTGCTGACAGCATCGCCTATCTTCTGGCTGTCAACCCAAAGGCCACTGAGAGTTTACTTCCTGAGGGAACCCTGCTGGGGAACAGAGAACCCTGTCAGACAGCCAGAATCCCACATGGTCACTTTTTGCAAGGGCAGACAAGTAAATACTGAGCTTCTGCCTCTGAACGCCTTATCTGTATGTTCTCTGCTATATTCTTTTCTTGAAATGATAATTTGTCACCTATACGACCAGGGAACAGACCAAAGCAAAGCACAGTAGACTGTGTGAAGCATCCAAATACAGAAATTTTGTTGGAGTATGTAGTAATAGGGCATACATAAAATTTCAGCCTAGTTAATAAACCATTTATTTGATTATTATTTTGCCAATAACCAGAGAGTTTTAAAACATGCAGAACATGCTCTGATTTTAAGAGGAGAATAGGAAATAAAATTACGTGTTCCATATGATCTTATCTATGTAAGAAGAAGGAAAAAAAACACAACTGGAAGGAAATAAACCAAAATATTAAGAGAGGTCTTTCTGGATTCAAAGATTATGAATAGTTTTCATTTCTTTCCTTACTCCTCTCTTCTTTTTGTTTTTATTTAGGAAGTCTATTATTTTATCATGAGAGAAAATATATATATGATTTAAAAGTAGTAGTAATAACCTCAAGATAAATAACACAAATTTATTTATAAGTACTCAAGAACATTTGAGTACTTATTTTCCAATGCCATGTTAGATGCTTTTAGAATTCAGTGCACTTTGGTAATGAAATTTATTTTATTTTAGAATTTAGTTTAATGGTATCTTATTATTACCATTTTCCTTAGTAGATTTTGAACCTCTTGTAGGAAGGAACCAGCTGTTAGACCTCTCTGTAACGCTGTTACCAACCAGAGTTCTTGACATCCTTCATCAATAGAAATTGACTGGAGGCCAGACAAGAAATCCAGGCAAGGCTTTATTGGGTCCCCTGCTGCAGCAGAGGGGAGCGAGAACAAACAACAGGTGCCCTTGCTTGCTCCCTGAAGCGGGGGCGAGCTGGTTCCTTATATAGGGTGAGGGGAGGGGCAGGTCCAGGGGTCAGGCCACAGGGGTGGCTTAAGTGGTCTGCCCAGCCCTTAGGTGGTGTCGTGTGCAGGGGGCATGCCCAGTGCCCTGCTTTTGCTCCCGATTCCTGAGAAGTGGCAGTTGGGTTTTTGGTCTTTTTGTATCTTGTTGTCCATAATTTGCCCCAACTGTGCATGCACGCAGCTATTTTTGGTCCCTTATAGTTTCTTTGTATTTTGTTGCTGAGGAGATGTTTGTCCAGATGCAAGCACTGCAGCACAGACAGGTCCCAGCCTGTCTCACCACTAGTGCCCACCTCTCTTCTGATAAGTGCTTATAAATATCCCAGCTTTGAAGACAGAGGGGGTGTGATGCTACCACCAATTTAGGATCCTTAGAACAAATCCTCTAAAACAACAGGAACCATTTGGACAAACATGGCACCCTCTCTCATCACCCAGAAGTCCTCTGAACTGTTCCTAAGTTTAGTGCTATTACCTGAACCAGGTGGATGGGGGCCCCCATGGAATGGCCCATTGCACGTTATGTTCCGGATGAGGGGGCATGATTGGGAGACCAGAGTGCCCTGTGGTGCTCCTCTCAGACTGGTGTCCTGCCCTGTGAGGCTTAACAGAGGAGACAGCAATAACAAGGAAGAGATGAACCTGGGCAGAGTGTGTCCAGGTGTTCAGCGACTCTCTGTGAACCACCATGGCTGCCATGAACAAACCCCTGTCCTCGTGGAAACTAAATTCTACTAGAGAAACTCCATCAGGTCCCAGTGAGTTGGAACAGGGTATCACTGAATGGTGAGAGTGTGTGAAAGAGAGAGCTCTGGGGCCATGTTTTAAATCAGAAAAGGCAGGAATTAGAAATGCACATTTTGTCCTGTTTTGTATTTAGCCTTAGTCTAGATATGTCAGCCACTAAACCACCATCCTGCCCCTCCTCTCCCCCACAGAAAATGGAAAAATTAAAACACGTTTGCTATAGAATCACATGGGAAACCATACCAGGTACCAACAATATTAAAGTTTTTGTTTCAGGAGCATGACCGTACAATTCAGTGTCCTCATCACCACCACTGGACCTATTTTAGGAAGGGTTCAGTTCTTCGGAGGGAACTTACAGCATTGATTTGAAAAGTCCCTTCCATCTGCCTGCCAGAAGGCTGAGACTTATCAAGAGTGACATTAGCCTACTCTCCTATACTTGCACCCTCGTTCAGGCCACTCCAGACATCCAGCATCCTTTTTCTTTTAAATTTTATATTGGAGTATAGTTGATTTACAATGTTGTGTTAGTTTCAGGTGTACAGCAAAGTGGTTCAGTTATATATATCCATTCTTTTTCAATTTCTTTTCCCATTTAGGTTATTACAGAATATTCTGTAGACTTCCTTGTGCTATATAGTAGATCCTTGTTGGTTATCTATTTTGAATATAGTAGTGTGTGTGTGTCAATCCCAAACTCCCAATTTATCCCCCCTACCACCACCTTTCCGTTTTGGTAACCATAAGTTTGTTTTCTAAGTCTGTGAGTCTGTTTCTGTTTTGTAAATAAGTTCATTTGTACCATTATTTTAGATTCAGCATATAAGTGCTATCATATGGTATTTGTCCTTCTCTGTCTCACTTCACTTAGTATGGTAATCTCTAGATCCATCCATGTTGCTGCAAGTGGCATTTTTCTTTCTTTTTCATGGCTGAGTAATATTCCATTGTGTATATGTACCACATCTTCTTTATCCATTCATCTGTTGATGGACATTTAGGTTGCTTGCATGTCTTGGCTATTGTAAACAGTGCTGCAGTGAACATTGGGGTGCATGCATCTTTTCTAATTATGGTTTTCTCTGGATATATGCACAGGAGTGGGATTGCTGGGTCACATGGGAGCTCTATTTTTAGTTTTCTAAGGAACCTGCATACTGCTCTCCATAGTAGCTGTACTAATTTACATTCCCACCAACAGTGTAGGAGGGTTCCCTTTTCTCCGCACCCTCTCCAGCTTTTATCGTTTGTAGATTTCTTTGATGATGGCCATTCTGACTGGTGTGAGGTGATACCTCATTATAGCTTTGATTTGTATTTCTCTAATAATTAGTGATGTTGAGCATCTTTTCATGTGACTCTTGGCCATCTGTATGTCTTCTCTGGGGAAATGTCTATTTAGGTCTTCTGTCCATTTTTGCTTGGGTTGTTTGTTTTCCTGATATTGAGCTGCATGAGCTGTTTATAAATTTTGGAGATTAATCCCTTGTCAGTAGCATTGTTTGCAAATATCTTCTCCCTGGGCATCTTGATGTGACTTGAACACACCAGGATCATTCCACCTCAAGGCTTTTGCTTTGATGGTCCTCTCTGCCTGGAATGGTCTTCTTTCAAATATTTAGAGGTCTCTCCCCTCACTTGTTCAGAGGTCATCTCCTTACAAAGGCCTTCCCTGACTACCCACCCACCACTTATCCTGCTTAATTTTTCTTTTGAGTACTTACTAGTCCCTGAAATTGTAAGGCAAATATTTACTTGTTTATTTATTTATCTGGCTTTTTTCCCTAGAAGGTGACTTCCACGAGTATAGATTTCTTGTTTACTCTCTTCCCTTCTACATCCTTGGAGCCTAAAAAAAGTAGATGGTGCAGAATGGAGACAATGAATACTGGTTGAATAAATAAATGAATAAATTTAATTTAATCGAGTTTACCTAGAGATAATAAATTGAAAGCTCCAGAAAATTACATCTAACAGTTGTAAGTTACCTCTACAAATAATTAATGCTCTCTCTTTCATTGAATCATTGGCTTTAGAATGAAATCACCATTACTGAGCACGCATACACACACACACACAGGATAAAAGTTTTCTGGGGCCCAGGTGCTACATTTGGGTCCCAGAGGGTGATATAACCCATAATTTCTAAACCCACCCAACTTTCAGGTTCAGCCTTCCTTCTTTGCAGCAGGCGTCCCCTGGAAGAGCTGAGCTGGAGACGGCAGCTGGAGGCTGTGTTTACCAAAGGGATGCTCTGGGCTGAGGGCCCCTGCCTATCGCCACACTGTTTATTTTTCGTGATTGGAATGTGTGGCATTATTTGGAGGTGGGCTAGTGTCTAAATTGAATGGGTGAAGAGAAACAGAGAGACATTCTCTTTGCCACCTTTGTAGAAAGGCGGCTGGGGAATCAGTGTCCCAAATTACCTGCTGTCAATTATTGATAGCTTTGGCGGGAATCATTTACCTTCTCCAGTTACTCTGACATATGGCCAAAAGGCAGTGGCCAGCCTGTTCGGTTCTTCAGCAGCCTCGTATCCACAGGAAAGTTCCCAGGAAAAGACTGAATTCACCCTTCGAAGCTTCTGGAGATTTCTGGGGAACTCAGGAGGACCTGATTCTTCCTTGAGGATGTCATTCATCTATTCATTCATCTAATTTTATTCATGAAAGTAAGGCTGATACTCAGCAGTTTGCACCAGTACAGCTATACTGGGTGTTAAAATTGTGAAATACCGTTGACCACTGGACAATGCAGGGGCTTAGGGGCCCTGGCCCTGTGCAGTCGAAAATCCACATCTAACTTACAGTTGGCCCTCTGCGTCTGCAATTCCACATCTGGGGATTCAGCCAACTGCAGATCACATAGTTCTGTAGTATTTACTGTTTGAAAAAACTCCATGTATAAGTGGACCCGAGCAGTGTTGTTCAAGGGTCCACTATCCTGAGCCTCCCGCAGCACCAGGGTCACCTGGGTTGTTCCACCAGAACCCCCTCACCAGCCCTTCCCAAAATCACCACCCAACAGTCATTGCCTGACACAGCAGGGAGCCTCCTGGAACAGGTCCATTCTGAGTAGCAGCGCCCTTACCTTCCATATGATAGATATTTAAATATCAGGCTGCCTGAGACCGTAAGAGCAATGAAACTTGCATTTGAAAGTTCTATGTCCTTTACTTCATAAGAGAGATGGAACTCACATAAGATGAACACATTAAGCTGTTTACAAACATCCTAAAGAAGGAGTCCCCCAGGATCTACTTCCATTGCCTTGCCCTTACCGAAACAAGCCTCACACCCTTTGCCTAATTTGCGAGAATTCCCAAAGAAAGGATGTTCTGGTTTTAACACGTACACCCACGAGGGAACAGGGACGTCCTCCCGCTCCTGCACGGCTGCATCAGCTGGGATATATGAGTCAACCGTATTCCATTCCCAGGGAAGGTCCAAGGACTGCGTCCAGCTAATAACATATACTGCAGTGCTTGGCAACCTGTCATCTTCTGGAAAAGAACTTTGTCCTCGGCAGTCTCCACATAACACTGCTTGAGTCTCACATAGCTCTGGCCACGGTTTCTGCGCTATGATTTAGACAATTTCTCAGAAATAAACTATTAAGCGCCCCACCGTGGAGATGACCGCAAGCTTAAGGCATGCAGAGGGCCTGAGTGGGTTTAAAGCCCCTCATGGGCACATGAAAAAGAAGACCTTCAGTGCACTAACCATGTAACGGATGCTTAAAGTGACAGGGCGCACTCGGGGCAAAGGTCATGGATACTGAATGCGGAGACCTGCTACCATTTTCCTTCCTCTGAAGAGGAGGGAGGGTGGCGCCGTCCTCCTTAGTCTCGATGCCAGGCTCACCCCAGAGGCACCTGAAGGGCCCGTGGAAGGAAGGGGAGACTTTGGGTCCTACTGTATTTACCCCATTGCACTGTTCTAGTGAACTTTTTCCCTTCAGGGGGCTCTCCTGGTGCATTACTTTTACCTCCACAGGATAATAGCTTAATCTCCCATTTACCTGAGTTCGAGATTCAACCATCCCTCCATTCTGAGCCCCATTTACTTTAAAATCTCAAGTCCGCTTTCAGTACACGAGGAACGAGCCACCACCATCAAGCTCCCTTTCACAGGAAAAAAAAAATAGAAATGCATGTTGCTATCAGTTTTTATGCCTCTGGTTTTATTTTATAAGCAGCCTGGATGTGTGAACCATTGTGCGGTTCTGACCAAACAAAACATGACTTAGGAAGCACAGGGTACCTTTTTTTTCACTCAAAGTATCTGGCTTCACAAAGCAGGAAAGAAATACTTTGCCTCCATTCGGTTTTGCTGTCCTTGGCAGTTGACTTGGCCAGACAGGTGATAGACAAGAGAGATTTTAGGGGCAAGCTCTGTCTCGGGGAGACGGGCCAAGAAGGAAGTAGGTCAAAAGCCAGGCGGAGGATTTGAGGAGAGATCTGCCTTTGGGGAAGCCATCAACAGAGCTTGAAGCAAATGAAAACCACGTTTTAATTGATTCAGCAAATAATTAGGAAGAATGGAACCTTAGGAGAACGGCCACTTCAGCTACAAGTTGTCTGAGTGAGTGCAGAATCAGTCATTCATCATTTGCTACCAGAGTTACCATCAGTCAATCTTCTGCGGATATTCTCCCTTCACCATCGTAGCTGCTGAAGTGTGAACCAGATGGGCATTGCCTTTGCTTCTCAATCTGTTTTCATTTGAAGGGACACTCGAGCAGCAGAAAGTACCTGGCTACACACTGAAGGGTTGCCTGTACTGCTCCTGGGGGAGCAGGAGAGGGAGTTCTCAGAGAGCACAGCTCTTTGCTTATCATAGTCCTACTGTAGCATCTAAGACGGCCCCGCACAAAACAGCCCCTCAAGGCCGGGCTGTGGAGAGGCCAGAAGAAAGGAAGCAATATACAGGGTGCCATACAGTCTGGACGCGCAGGTGAATGTGCCTGAGGGTCCTCTAGGTCATCTTCGATTGGTGGAAAAATGGAATAGTACCATCTATGCTTCCAGACCTCAGGGCACCCAGCAGTTGGTGAAACAGTGAGTAGAAAAAGGTCATAACTTAGAGAACAAACTTAGGGTTACCAGGGGAGAAGGGGAGAGGGAGGGATAGATTGGGCGTTTGGGATTGACATGAATACACCGCTATATTTAAAATGGACGGGCTCCCCTTGTGGCACAGTGGTTGAGAGCCCACCTGCTGATGCAGGGGACGCGGGTTCGTGCCCCGGTCTGGGAAGGTCCCACATGCCGCGGAGCGGCTGGGCCCGTGAGCCATGGCCGCTGAGCCTGTGCGTCCGGAGCCTGTGCTCTGCAACGGGAGAGGCCACAGCAGTGAGAGGCCTGCGTACCACAAAATAATAAATAAATAAAATAAAATGGATAACCACAAGGACCTACTGTATAGCACAGGGAACTCTGCTCAATACTCTATAACAACCTATATGGGAAAAGAATCTGAAAAAGAATGGGTATAAGTATATGTATAACTGATTCACTTTGCTGTACACCTGAAACTAACACACCATTGTTAATCAACTATATTCCAATATAAAATAATTTAAAAAGGAAAACAAGAAAAAGGTGATAAGACATACTGTTTATTCAGGGTGTGAACCAGAGGGAATTTTGCACCTATTTTGCGATTATCCAACACATTTCTAGAAGAAGTGATTTTTAAAGGTCTTTGAATAAAGCAAGAGGGCTTTAAAAATTTACCAAGGAAAGAGGGTTGGGTGAAAGATGAACCTCTCCCTTTTGGTGTGATTGAATCCCCTGTTCATCTTTCAAGTCTTTAAGTCAGTGGTTCTGAACTGGGGACAGCTTTGCCCCCCAGGGCATATTTGTCAATGTCTAGAGCTATTTTTGGTTGTCAGGACTGGGAGGGGAGAGCTATTGGCATTTAGTGGGAAGAGGCTAGGTATTCTGCTAAACACCCTGAAATGCACAGGGTGGCCGTCACAACCAAGAATTCTCTACCCCAAAGTGTCAGTAGTGCCAAAGCTTAGAAACTGTGGTTTCAGTGTACCTTGGGGAAGCTTCCCCTGACAGTCCTCATGCTACACTAACTCCCTATAATATCCTCATCTCACTTTGTACTTTCCCTCCATAGTATTTGTCACAATTATAAGTAAATACTTAATATTTATCTCTTCCATTAAAAATCAAACCTCCTAGAAAAAGAAATTGTGTGTATCTCATTCACCACTATATCCTAGCACCTAACATAATGCCTGGCACGTTGTAAAACCTAAATAAATGTCCGTTGAATGGATGAATCAACACATGACTAATATTAGGGAATAAGCCAAATAAGATGATCAAATAGGGTTGTAGTTTCCACAAGCAACTGAAATTTGTCAGGGGGTCTTGGATTGCTCTCTATTTCAGTTCAAGAAAGTGATGAGTTAAAAAAAAAAAAAAGGGGTGGGCGGTGGGGGGGCGTGGACTTCCCTTGTGGTCCAGTGGTTAGTACTCTACTCTTCCACTGCAGGGACCTGGGCTTACGTCTCATCTAAAGCACCAAGTAAATAAAAGAATCTGACGTGGTGAGGCTGTGGCACTGAAAGATCAATGGGGAGTCCAGTCCACGCTGCAGAGAGTACAACAAAAGAGGGCTCATGGTTAAAGAGAAAAAAAAACAAATACTCGTGATACAAAGTGTACGTGGCTGACTTGCCATTTACATTTTGCCCTCTGTGGCGGCAGGGGCTAGCGTAGGGAGTGACTGATTAGAAGATGAGAGTTTCAGGTGCAGATTGAAGGGTTCTGCGTGGAGGGAAAGACTATAGCATAGGGCGGCTGTCCTACAAAATGTGTACATCTACCTCCTTCTGCTAGTCTAGTTTTCCCCACTACACTCCGAAGATCTTGAAGATGCGGCCCATGTCCCCTCCTTTTTTTTTTTAACATCTTTATTGGAGTATAGTTGCTCTACAGTGGTGTGTTAGTTGCTGCTGTTTAACAAAGCGAATCAGCTGTACGTACACATATGTCCCCATATCCCCTCCCTCTTGCGTCTCCCTCCCACTCTCCCTATCCCACCCCTCTAGGTGGTCACAAGGCACCGAGTTGATCTCCCTGTGCTATGCGGCTGCTTCCCACTAGCTATTTTACATTTGGTAGTGTATATATGTCCATGCCCCTCTCTCACTTCGTCCCATCTTACCCTTCCCCTTCCCTGTGTCCTCAAGTCCATTCTCTACTTCTGCGTCTTTATTCCTGTCCTGCCCTTATATTCTTCAGAACCATTTTTTCCCTTTTTTTTAGACTCCATGTATATGTGTTAGCATGCAGTATTTGTTTTTCTCTTTCTGACTTATTTCACTCTGTATGACAGACTGTAGTTCCATCCACCTCATTACAAATAACTCAATTTCATTTCTTTTTATGGCTGAGTAATATTCCATTGTATATATGTGCCACATCTTCTTTATCCATTCATCTGTCAGTGGACACTTAGGTTGCTTCCATGTCCTGGCTATTGTAAATAGAGCTGCAATGAACATTGTGGTACCTGACACATTGCATTATTGTTTTCTCAGAGTATATGCCAGTAGTGGGATTGCTGGGTCATATGGTAGTTCTATTTTTAATTTTTTAAGGAACCTCCATATTGTTCTCCATAGTGGCTGCATCAATTTACATTCCCACCAACGGCGCAAGAGTGTTCCCTTTTCTCCACACCCTCTCCAGCATTTATTGTTTGTCAATTTTTTGATGATGGCCATTCTGACCGGTGTGAGGTGATACCTCATTGTAGTTTTGATTTACATTTCTCTAATGATTAGTGATGTTGAGCATTCCTTCATGTGTTTGTTGGCAATCTGTATATCTTCTTTGGAGAAATGTCTATTTAGGTCTTCTGCCCACTTTTGGAGTGGGTTGTTTGTTTTTTTGGTATTGAGCTGCTTGTAAATTTTGGAGATTAATCCTCCGTAAGTTGCTTCATTTGCAAATATTTTCTCCCATTCTGAGGGTTGTCTTTTGGTCTTGTTTATGGTTTCCTTTGCTGTGCAAAAGCTTTTAAGTTTCATTAGGTCACATTTCTTTATTTTTGTTTTTATGTCCATTTCTCTAGGAGGTGGGTCAAAAAGGAACTTGCTGTGATTTATGTCATAGAGTATACTGCCTATGTTTTCCTCTAAGAGTTTTATAGTGTCCAGTTTTACATTTAGGTTTCTAATCCATTCTGAGTTTATTTTTGTGTCTGGTGTTAGGGAGTTTTCTAATTTCATTCTTTTACATGTAGCTGTCCAGTTTTCCCAGCACCACTTATAGAAGAAACTGTCTTTTCTCCATTGTATATCCTTCCCTCCTTTGCCATAGATTAGTTGACCATAGGTGTGTGGGTTTATCTCTGGGCTTTCTACCTTGTTCCATTGATCTATATTTCTGTTTTTGTGCCAGTACCATCCTGCCTTGATTACTGTAGCTTTGGAGTATCGTCGGAAGTCCGGGAGCCTGATTCCTCCAGCTCCGTTTTTCTTTCTCAAGATTGCTTTGGCTATTCGGGGTCTTTTGTGTTTCCATACAAATTGTGAAATTTTTTGTTCTAGTTCTGTGAAAAATGCCATTGGTAGTTTGATAGGGATTGCATTGAATCTGTAGATTGCTTTGGGTAGTAGAGTCATTTTCACAATGTTGATTCTTCCAATCCAAGAACATGGTATATCTCTCCATCTATTTGTATCATCTTTAATTTCTTTCATCACTGTCTTGTAGTTTTCTGCATACAGGTCTTTTCTCTCCTTAGGTAGGTTTATTCCTAGGTATTTTATTCTTTTTGTTGCAGTGGTAAATGGGAGTGTTTCCTTACTTTCTGTTTCAGATTTTTCATCATTAGTGTATAGGAATGCAAGAGATTTCTGTGCATTAATTTTGTATCCTGCTACTTAACCAAATTCATTGATTAGCTGTAGTAGTTTTCTGGTACCATCTTTACGATTTTCTATGTATAGTATCATGTCATCTGTAAACAGTGACAGCTTTACTTCTTCTTTTCTGATTTGGATTCCTTTTATTTCTTTTTCTTCTCTGATTGCTGTGGCTAAAACTTCTAAAACTATGTTAAATACAGTGCTGAGAATGTACAACCTTGTCTTGTTCCTGATCTTAGAGAAAATGATTTCAGTTTTTCACCATTGAGAATGATGTTGCCTGTGGGTTTGTCATATATGGCCTTTATTATGTTGAGGTAAGTTCCCTTTATGCCTACTTTCTGGAGTTTTTTTTATCATAAATGGGTGCTGAATTTTGTTGAAAGCTTTTTCTGCATCTATTGAGATGATAATATGGATTTTCTCCTTCGTTTTGTTAATATGGTTTGTCATATTGATTGATTTGTATATACTGAAGAATCCTTGCATTCCTGGAATAAACCCCACTTGATCATGGTGTATGATCCTTTCAATGTGCTGTTGGATTCTGTTTGCTAGTATTTTGTTGAGGAATTTTGCATCTATGTTCATCAGTGATATTGGCCTGTAGTTTTCTTTCTTGGTGACTTCTTTTTCTGGTTTTGGTATTAGGGTGATGGTGGCCTCGTAGAATGAGTTTGGGAGTGATTCTCCCTCTGCTATCTTTTGGAAGAGTTTGAGAAGGATAGGTGTTAGCTCTTCTCTAAATGTTTGATAGAACTCACCTGTGAAGCCAACTGGTCTGGAGCTTTTGTTCCTTGGAAGACTTTTAATCACAGTTTCAATTTCAGTGCTTGTGATTGGTATGTTCATATTTTCTGTTTCTTCCTGGTTCAGTCCTGGAAGGTTATACCTTTCTAAGAATTTGTCCCTTTCTTCCAGGTTGTCCATTTTATTGGCATAGAGTTGCTTGTAGTAATCTCTCATGATTTTTTGTATTTCTGCAATGTCAGTTGTTAATTCTCCTTTTTCATTTCTAATTCTATTGATTTGAGTCTTCTCCTCGTTTTTCTTGATGAGTCTGGCTAATGGTTTATCAATTTTGTTTATCTTCTGAAATAACCAGCTTTTAGTTTCATTGATCTTTGCAAATGTATGGTTTGGTGGTGCTGAATTCTCTTAGCTTTTGCTTGTCTGTAAAGGTTTTAATTTCTTCGTCAAATATGAATGAGGTCCTTGCTGGGTAGAGTAATCTCGGTTGCAGGTTTTTCCCTTTCATGATTTTAAGTATGTCCTGCCACTCCCTTCTCACTTGCAGAGTTTCTGCTGAAAGAACAGCTGTTAACCTTATGGGGATTCCCTTGTACATTAATTGTTTCTTTTCCCTTGCTGCTTTTAATGTTTTTTCCTTGTATTTAATTTTTGATAGTTTGATTGATATGTGTCTTGGTGTGTTTCTCCTGAGATTTAACCCGTATGGGACTCTCTGCACTTCCTGGACTTGATTAACGATTTCCTTTCCCATATTAGGGAAGTTTTCAACTATAATCTCTTCAGATATTTTCTCGGTCCCTTCTTTCTCTTCTTCTTCTGGGACCCCTATAATTTGAATGTTGGTGCGTTTAATGATGTCCCAGAGGTCTCTGAGACTGTCCTCAATTCTTTTCATTCTTTTTTCTTTATTCTGCTCTGCGGTAGTTATTTCCATTATTCCATCTTCCAGGTCACTTATCCATTCTTCTGCCTCAGTTATTCTGCCATTGATTCCTTCTAGAGAATTTTTAATTTCTTTTATTGTGTTGTTCATCATTGTTTGTTTGCTCTTTGGTTCTTCTAGGTCCTTGTTAAAAGTTTCTTGTACTTTTCTGCATTCTATTTACAAGATTTTGGATCCTCTTTACTGCCATTGCTCTGAATTCTTTTTCAGGTAGACTGCCTATATCCTCTTCATTTGTTTGGTCTGGTGGGTTTTTTCCTTGCTCCTTCACCTGCTGTGTGTTTCTCTGTCTTCTCCTTTTGCTTAACTTACTGTGTTTGAGGTCTCCTTTTCTCAGGGTACAGGTTCGTAGTTCCCATTGTTTTTGGTGTCTACCCCCAGTGGGTAAGGTTGGTTCAGTGGGTTGTGTAGGCTTCCTGGTGGAGGGGACTGGTGCCCGTGTTCTGGTGGATGAGGCTGGATCTTGTCTTTCTGGTGGGCAGGACTGTGTCCGGTGGTGTGTTTTGGGGTGTCTGTGACCTTATTATGATTTTAGGCAGCCTCTCTGCTAATGGGTGGGCTTGTGTTTCTGTCTTGCTAGTTGTTTGGCATGGAGTGTCCAACACTGGAGCTTGCTGGTCGTTGAGTGGAGCTGGGTGTTAGCATTGAGATGGAGATCTCTGGGAGAGCTTTCACAGTTTGATATTATGTGGAACCAGGAGGTCTCTGGTGGACCAATATCCTGAACTCGGTTCTTCCATGTCAGAAGCATAGGCCTGACAACTGGCCAGAGCACCAAGACCCTGTCAGCCACACCGCTCAGAGGAAAAGGGAGAAAAAAAAAAGAGAAAAGGAAGGAAGGCTGGAAGGAAGAAAGGAAGGAAGGAAGGAAGGAAGAAGATAAAGTTATTAAAATAAAAAATTTTTTTCAATTATTAAAAATTTAAAAAGTAATAAAAAGAAAAGAAAAAAAAAGTAAGAAGAGAGCAACCAAACCAAAAAACAAATCCACCAGTGATAACAAGTGCTAAAAACTATACATAAAAAAAAAAAGGACAAACCAAACCCCAGGACAAATGGTAAAAACAAAGCTATACAGACAAAATCACACAAAGAAGCATACACATACACACTCAGAAGAAGAGGAAAAAGAAAGAAAATATATATCTATATAGAAAAAAAAAAGGAAGTGAGCAACCAAATCAATAAACAAATCTACCAATGATAATAAACTCTATAAATACTAAACTAAGATAAACATAAAACCAGAAACAAATTAGATGCAGAAAGCAAACCCCAAGTCTACAGTTGCTCCCAAAGTCCCACCACCTCAATTTGGGATGATTCGTTGTCTAGTCATGTATTCCACAGATGCAGGTACATCAGGTTGATTGTGGAGATTTAATCCACTGCTCCTGAGGCTGCTGGGAGAGATTTCCCTTTCTCTTCTTCTCACAGCTCCCAGGAGCTCAGCTTTGGATTTGGCCCCCGCCTCTGCGTGTAGGTCGCCTGAGGGCGTCCGTTCGCTGCTCAGACAGGACCCAGTTAAAGGAGCAGCTGATTAGCTGGCTCTGGCTCACTCAGGCCTGGGGGAGGGAGGGGTATGGAATGCGGTGTGAGCCTGTGGCGTTAGAGGCCAGCATGACGTTGCAGCAGCCTGAGGCGCGCCGTGTTTTCTCCCGGGGAAGTTGTCCCTGGATCACGTGACCCTGGCAGTGGCGGGCTGCACAGGCTCCCAGGAGGGGAGGTGTGGTTAGTGACCTGTGCTTGCACACAGGCTTCTTGGTGGCTACAGCAGCAGGCTTAGCATCTCATGCCCGTCTCCTGGGTCCGCGCTAATAGCCGCAGCTCACGCCCGTCTCTGGAGCTCGTTTAGGCGGTGCTCTGAATCCCCTCTACTCGCACACCAGGAAACAATGGTCTCTTGCCTCTTGGGCAGGTCCAGACTTTTTCCCGGACTCCCTCCCGGGTAGCTGTGGCGCACTAGCCCCCTTCAGGCTGTGTTCACTCAGTCAACCCATATCCTCTCCCTGGGGTCTGACCTCCAAAGCCTGAGCCTTAGCTCCCAGCCCCGTCCGCCCTGGCAGGTGAGCAGACAAGCTTCTCAGGCTGGTGAGTGCTGGTCAGCACCGATCCTCTGTATGGGAATCTCTCCACTTTGCCCTCTGCACCCCTGTTGCTATGCTCTCCTCTGTGGCTCCGAAGCTTCCACCCCGCCAACCCGCCATCTCCACAGTGAAGGGGCTTCCTAGTGTGTGGAAACTTCCTCCACAGCTCCCTCCCTGAGGTTCAGGTACCGTCCCTATTCTTTTGTCTCTGTTTTTTCTTTTTTCTTTTGCCCTACCCACGTACGTGGGGAGTTTCTTACCTTTTAAGAATTCTGAGATCTTCTGCCAGCGTTCAGTAGGTGTTCTGTAGGGGTAGTTCCACATGTAGATGTATTTCTGATGTATTTGTAGGTGATCTCCACGTCTTACCCCTCCGCCATCTTGAAGGTCTCCTTGAGACCCATGTCCTCTTGCTGTCAGTTTCTCTGGTCCCAGCAGAGTGCCATGCCTATAGGACATTCGTAGTCAATGTTTTCCCAATTGCACACTTATAGTTTTTCTCTCTTTTGGTCTCTAAATTACATAATTGTGAAAGAAAGGGAGAAGTAATGGAAGTCTGGAGGAGGAGATTAATCTCATTTTTTTCCCCTCATCTCTGCTTTTTCATCTCAAGCAATAGTTCCTATAATTTGAATAGAAGATGAAACTCTAAATTAGGGAAAATTCTGAAGAAAAGAAAAAAGCTTTATTCAAGAAAAGAATATTTTGAATTTTCAAAAAGAAATTTTCCCACACCCAGTTGTATATTTTTTATTAAAGTATAATTAATTACAGTACTCTTTTAGTTTCAGATGTATAACAAGAACCCAGTTCTTTATTTTTTTATAGCTTTATTTATTTATTTATTTTTGGCTGCATTGGGTCTTCACTGCTGCGTAGGCTTTCTCTAGTTGTGGCAAGCAGGGGCTACTCTTCATTGTGGTGTGCAGGCTTCTCATTGCGGTGGCTTCTCTTGTTGCAGAGCACAGGCTCTAGGCGCACGGGCTTCAGTTGTTGTGGCACACAAGCTCAGTAGTTGTGGCTCATGGGCTCTTGAGCACAGGCTCAGTAGCTGTGGCACACAGGCTTAGTTGCTCCGCGGCATGTGGGATCTTCCCAGACCAGGGCTCGAACCCGTGTCCCCGGCATTGGCAGGTAGATTCTTAACCACTGCACCACCAGGGAAGTCCAAACCTAGTTCTTTAAATAAGTAGCTTAGGAAATACTGGGTTAAACAGTCACTGCCTTTGATGTGCCAGTGTGTGCTGTGTCTTCCCGAGACAGTTTGCTACTCTTCAAAACCCTATTTAGAGCAGAAGCAAGAAGAACTACAATCCTGCTTCCTGTGGAACAAAAACCACATTCACAGAAAGACAGACAAGATGAAAAGGCAGAGGGCTATGTACCAGATGAAGGAACAAGATAAAACCCCAGAAGAATAACTAAATGAAGTGGAGATAGACAACCTTCCAGAAGGAGTTCAGAATACTGATAGTGAAGATGATCCAGGACCTCGGAAAAAGAATGGAGGCAAAGATTGAGAAGATGCAAGGAATGTTTAACAAAGATATAGAAGAATTAAAGAACAAACAAACAGAGAACAATACAATAACTGAAATGAAAACTACACTAGAAGGAATCAATAGCAGAATAACTGAGGCATAAGAACAGATAAGTGACCTGAAAGACAGAATGGTGGAATTCACTGCTGCAGAACAGAATAAAGAAAAAAGAATGAAAAGAAATGAAGACAGCCTAAGAAACCTCTGGGACAATATTAAATGCAACAACATTCGCATTATAGGGGTCGCAGAAGGAGAAGAGAGAGAGAAAAGAGCTGAGAAAATATTTGAAGAGATTATAGTTGAAAACTTCCCTAACATGGGAAAGGAAATAGCCACCCAAGTCCAGGAAGTTCAGAGAGTCCCATACAGGATAAACCTGAGGAAAAACACGCTAAGACACATAGTAATCAATGTGGCAAAAATTAAAGACAAAGAAAAATTATTGAAAGCAGCAAGGGAAAAATGACAAATAACATACAAGGGAACTCCCATAAGGTTAACAGCTGATTTCTCAGCAGAAGCTCTACAAGCCAGAAGGGAGTGGCATGATATACTTAAAGTGATGAAAGGGAAGAACCTACAACCAAGATTACTCTACCCGGCAAGGATCTCATTCAGATTCGATGGAGAAGTCAAAAGCTTTACAGACAAGCAAAAACTAAGAGAATTCAGCACCAGCAAACCAGCTCTACAACAAATACTAAAGGAACTTCTCTAAGTGGGAAACACGAGAGAAGAAAAGGACCTACAAAAACAAACTCAAAACAATTAGTAAAATGGTAATAGGAACATACATATGGATAATTACCTTAAACGTGAATGGATTAAATGCTCCAACCAAAAGACACAGGCTTGCTGAATAGATACAAAAACAAGACCCATATATATGCTGTCTACAAGAGACCCACTTCAGACCTAGGGACACATACAGACTGAAAGTGAGGGGATGGAAAAAGATATTCCATGCAAATGGAAATCAAAAGAAAGCTGGAGTAGCAATACTCATATCAGATAAAATAGACTTTAAAATAAAGAATGTTATAAGAGACAAGAAAGGACACTACATAATGATCAGGGGATCAATCCAAGAAGAAGATATAACAAGTATAAACATATAGGCACCCAACATAGGGACACCTCAATACATAAAGCAACTGCTAACAGCTGTAAAAGAGGAAATCGACAGTAACACAATAATAGTGGGGGACTTTAACACCTCACTTACACCAATGGACAGACCATCCAAACAGAAAATTAATAAGGAAACACAAGCTTTAAATGGCACAATAGACCAGATAGATTTAATTGATATTTATAGGACATTCCATCCAAAAACAGCAGATTAAACTTTCTTCTCAAGTGCACACGGAATATTCTCCAGCATAGATCACATCTTGGGTCACAAATCAAGCCTCAGTAAATTTAAGATAATTGAAATCATATGAAGCATCTTTTCTGGCAACAATGCTAAGAGATTAGAAATCAATTAAAGGGAAAAAAACGTAAAAAACAGAAACACATGGAGGCTAAACAATACGTTATGAAATAACCAAGAGATCACTGAACAAATCAAAGAGGAAATCAAAAAATACCCAGAGAGAAATGACAAAACACAATGATTAAAAACCTATGGGATGTGGCAAAAGCAGTTCTAAGAGGGAAGTTTATAGAAATACAAGTGTACATCAAGAAACAGGGAAAATCTCAAACAATCTAATCTTACACTAAAGGAACTAGAGAAAGAACAAACAAAACCCAAAGTTAGCAGAAGGAAAGAAATCATAAAGATCAGAGCAGAAATAAATGAAAGAGAAACAAAGAAAACAATAACAAAGATCAATAAAACTAAAAGCTGTTCTTTGAGAAGATAAACAAAATTGATAAACCATTACCCAGACTCTTAAGAAAAATAGGGATAGGACTCATATCAATAAAATTAGAAAGGAAAAAGGAGAAGTAACAACAGACACCGTAGAAATACAAAGCATCCTAAGAGACTACTACAAGCAACTCTATGCCAATAAAGTGGACAACCTGGAAGAAATGGACAAATTCTTAGAAAGGTATAACCTTCCAAGACTGAACCAGGAACAAATAGAAAATATGAACAGACCAATCACAAGTAATGAAATTGAAACTGTGATTAAAAATCTTCTGACAAACTAAAGTCCAGGACCAGATGGCTTCACAGGTGAATTCTATTGAACATTTAGAGAAGAGCTAACACCCCTCCTTCTCAAACTCTTCCAAAAAATTGCAGAGGAAGGAACACTCCCAAAATCATTCTATGAGGGCCCCATCACCCTGATACCAAAACCAGACAAAGATACTACAAAAAAAGAAAATTACAGACCAATATCACTGATGAATATAGATGCAAAAATCCTCAACAAAGATACTGGCAAACAGAATCCAACAACACATTAAAAGGATCAAACACAATGATCAAGTAGGGTTTATAATCAGGAATGCAAGGATTCTTCAATATATGCAACTAAACCAATGTGATACACCATATTAACAAATTGAAGGAGAAAAACCATATGATCATCTCAATAGATGCAGAAAAAGCATTTGACAAAAGTCAACACCATTTATGATGAAAACTCTCCAGAAAGTGGGCATAGAGGGAAACTACCTCAACTTAATAAAGGCCATATATGACAAACCCACAGCAAACATCATTCTCAATGCTGAAAAACTGAAAGCATTTCCTCTAAGATCAGCAACAAGACAAGGATGTCCACTCTCACCACTGTTAATTCAACATAGTTTTGGAAGTCCTAGCCACAGCAATCGGAGAAGCAATCGGAGAAGGAAAAGGAATACAAATTGGAAAAGAAAAAGTAAAACTGTCACTGTTTGCAGATGACATGATACTATACATAGAGAATCCTAAGGATGCCACCAGAAAACTACTAGAGCTAATCAATGCATTTGGTTAAGTAGCAGGATACAAAATTAATGCACAGAAATCTCTTGCATTCCTATACGCTAATGATGAAAAGTCTGAAAGAGAAAGTAAGGAAACACTCCCATTTACCATTGCAACAAAAAGAATAAAATACCTAGGAATAAACCTACCTAGGGAGACAAAAGACCTGTATGCAGAAAGCTGTAAGACCCTAATGAAAGAAATTAAAGATGATACCAATAGATGGAGATATGCCATGTTCTTGGATTGGAAGAATCAATATTGTGAAAATGACTATACTACCCAAAGCAATCTATAGATTCAATGCAATCGCTGTCAAATTACCAATGTCAGTTTTTACGGAACTAGAACAAAAAATCTTAAAATTTGTATGGAGACACAAAAGACCCTGAATAGCCATAGCAGTCATGAGGGAAAAAGCAGAGCTGGAGGAATCAGACTCCCTGACTTCAGACTATACTACAAAGCTGCAGTAATCAAGACAATATGGTACTGGCACAAAAACAGAAATATAGACCAATGGAACAAGGTAGAAAGCCCAGAGGTAAACCCACGCACCTATGGCCAACTAATCTATGACAAAGGAGGCAAGGATATACAACGGAGAAAAGACAGTCTCTTCTATAAGTGGTGCTGGGAAAACTGGACAGCTACATGTAAAAGAATGAAATTAGAACACTCCTAACACCATACACAAAAATAAACTCAGAATGGATTAGAGACCTAAATGTAAAACTGGACACTATAAAACTCTTAGAGGAGGGCTTCCCTGGTGGCGCAGTGGTTGAGAGTCTGCCTGCCAATGCAGGGGACACAGGTTCGTGCCCCAATCCGGGAAGATCCCACATGCCAATACAGCTACTGTGGAGAACAGTATGGAGGTTCCTTAAAAAACTAAAAATAGAACTACCATATGATCCAGCAATCCCACTACTGGGCATATACCCAGAGAAAACCATAATTCAAAAAGACACATGCACTCCAGTGTTCATTGCAGCACTATTTACAATAGCCAGGTCATGGAAGCAACCTAAATGCCCATCAACGGACGAATGGATAAAGAAGATGTGGTACATATATACAATGGAATATTACTCAGCCAGTAAAAGGAATGAGATCAGGTCATTTGTAGAGATGTGGATGGATCTAGAGACTCTCATACAGAGTGAAGTAAGTCAGAAAGAGAAAAACAAATATCGTATATTAACGCATATATGTGGGACGTAGAAAAATGGTACAGATGAACCCGTTTGCAGGGCAGAAATTGAGACACAGATGTAGAGAACAAACGTATGGACACCAAGGGGGGAAAGCAGCAGGGGGTGAAGGTGGTGGTGTGATGAATTGGGAGATCGGGATTGACATGTATACACTGATGTGTATAAAATGGTTGACTAATAAGAACCTGCTGTATGAAAAAATAAATTTAAAAATGTAAAAAAAAAAACCCTATTGAATGATGCAACCCAAAAAAAATTCCAGGGGAAAAAAATCATGCGATAATGATTACCCAATCATTTTCTCACTCATGGCAAAGCTTGCGAACTGCTGGTTTACATCATAAGGTTTGTAAAGAGCAAAATAAAGAGAGCATACAGGAAGAAAGGCTTCAAAGGACGGAAGAATGCATTTTGTAAAATGGGATACTCAAGCAGACAGAAAAACAGCAGTTATGAGAGGAAAGCTTGGGTTTTATGCCTGCCATGACAGTCCTTAAATGGGTGGTTTAACGTGGAGACCAAAGACAGCACGCTAGCAAAGTTTAAAACTTCTCAGCCTGAAGCTAAGAGTCAGGAGCCTGGTGTTATATTCCAGAAACTTCCTCTGTGACTTGGATCACTTTTCTGAACCGATTGCCTCAGAGGTAATGGGATAATTAAACCCTTCATTTCTTCTTTCATAAAATCATGTTGGAAATAAGCTAGAAGCTCAGGTTGGTAGAGAACTTTTGAGTTATTTCAAGAAAAGTGAAATAACATATGAAAAGACGTGGTACTTTGTGAAAAAACAGTTATGTTTATTCATTTCAGTCAGGTTCTGAGCATCTTGGGCACGTTTTCACATTAACGAGTCCAGAACAATTAATTTCTGAGTAATGTTTATATCATTGAGACTTACACGTGATTGGGTCAATTAACAAAGAAATGAAGTAACTTATCAAAATGCATCTACCAGCACCCCAGCTTGGGGTGTCTGACCGTCACTGTCAAAGTAGTTAACTGAGTCAGAACTGGGCCCACCATTTGTGTTTCAGAAATGTGCGGTTTGATATCTTGTTACAAATTTTAAAGTTCAAATAAACAAACACATGGTTTTTCCTTTGACTGAATTTGAAAGCGTCAAGATGGGGATCCTAACGCCATAAACATTTACACAGCTTGGCAAGCTCCTCATTATGTAAATACTTTGTGAAAACAACTTTGGTCCGTAAAGTATTAATGCTATTTGATAAAAATCAGGTTTTGTTTGGTGTGTCTTTTGAAGCTAGTGTAACTCCTGGCCATTCTATATGATATAAGAGCTCTTTGGAATCAAATCCTAATCCCAACATGTTTTTCTTGTTCATTTAAACCTCTTATATACATGTTGGAGCCAGAGAGAGTGGAAAGCTTTTAGGGCTGAGGCGTGAATTGTTTGTCATTCTCATGCATGCTTTCTGAAAAGTATTTGGCATGCTTGTGTTTGTAAGTTAAAATATACATTTGTGTTCTGAAGCATTTTCTTTCTTTTTCCTTTTATGCTTGTTCGTTTGGTTTACAGAGACCATCTTACTGTGGGAGAGCAGACATACTGATGTTGGATTGTTTGACTTACCACCTTGTAGAAAATATCTGTGGGTGTTGATTTGCTAGGTTTGCCCCTGACTCAAGCTTCTAAAGAGAAAAAAATTTTCTCAACCCAAACTCAATAGTATTAGTACCCCCAGAAGCATAAAAAACCTGAACAAACACAACTCACCAACGCTGTCTGTCTGGATCTTTAGGAGTCCAATTTAACCTCTGGAGTATTTCTTTGTTTTGGTTTTGTAGTGAAAAAGAAGCAACAGAGGTTGCTGAGCAGAAATTCGTGGTACTTTATTTTACCCCTATGGATATTACGTCCAATAGCCGATAGGGTTAAGCCGCACAAAATTCATCAAGGACGAAATTGAAACGGACTCAGGAAAAGCTTAAAAAGATTTTTCCATGTGGCAAAGCTGCAGATTGGAGCAAACAAGTATTTGTTTCTCAAGAGGTGATTATGTGTGAAATGAAATATAGTTGACCTTCGAACAATGCTGGGGGTCAGGGGTACCAACCCCTGCACAGTTGAAAATCCACGCATAACTTTACAGCCAGCCCTGCTCCAAATCTACCCATCCTCATCCAGGGACTCAACCAACTGCAGATCTGGAGTATGTGTTAAGTGGAAAAAAATCCGTGTAAAGCGGACCCATGTAGCTCAAACTGTGTTGTTCAAAGTCAGGGTATATCGATTAGCTTTTGATGTGTAAGGAGCTTCTCCAGAACTAACCATCATTTAACTAGCTCGTGACTCTGCAAGCCTGCCCTTTGGGGTGGGCTCTGAGAAGTGCTTCTTCTGATCCGGAGTTGACCCACCTCAGTGCAGTTCATTTTTGCATCTGTGGTCAGCTGCTGGTTTGGTTGGGGACTGTCTGGTCAGGGGCGGCGAAAGCAAAGACACCTGAGACCTCTCTACGTGGAGCCTTTCAGCCTGCTCCCTTATTCGAATCAAACTTCAATACCTTTTCCATTTATTTTTTCATCTGGCCAGGTCTCTAAATTCCTTTTGTAATTTCTTTAATCTGTGTCATATTAGAATATTCCTAAGGGCAACATCCTCTCCTGGTTGCCTGGATTTTCTTGAGACGGGGAGTGGAGAGAAAACCAACATTTCTTCTGAATTTTCGTAACTTTTAGGGTTATTTTATTTGTGTCTTTTATTGTCATCATCCCCAAATGCTTTCAGGAAGGAGCCACAGTCCAAACAGAACTAATTGATTCATTAATTAGATGGTCAAATGATTAAAAATTGGTGGCTAAATGAATTAGCATTTTTATTGAATTTATTGCCTTTAATTTCCACTTCCCGTTTCCTGTACGTCTCAGAGAAGCTCACCAGTCTCTGGCAGTTTTGCCCTTAGAGACTTCATCCCAAGGTCAACATGGACACTACTTACCACCTCTGTAGGCACTGCAGACTGTGCCCCAGTTGTTCCTCACCAGTTAATCAGGAAGCTCGAAGGGACTGATTACAGCTCCATCAACACAGGATGTTTTGACAAGGCTGTTTGAGACCCCCTCCAAGGCTCACTGGTATTTGGAGGGGGACAGGGCCCAAGGGTCAAGGTTTGAAAGCAGCCACTCATCTCTCCTGAGCAGTAAATATTCAAGTGCATATTAGAGCAGCTACCCCAGGTGAAACCCTCTGGGGGAGTCTATGTGAGCAACATTGATGCCGGCTCAGCCCACATGAGGCTCTAGTCAAGTTGGTAAGAGAACTGTTAGTTATTAATCTTCTACATTGGTCAGTACAAGCTATCATGAGTATTCTGAAAAGGAAGCATTGAGAATATAGGTTTGAGGACAGGAAGGAAGGTTTATAATTGTGGTGGTTGAGAATGGAGAAGCCTTGCTGGACCAGGAAAACATACCGGATTACCAGGCTCTAAAATGGACACCATGTATCTACTGTGGATTCTCCTCCTGCAGGGCTCAGCCACCCAGACACAGAGCCTAACAAGAAGGATCATTGCATATAGCCAGGGCCAGGTTCATGCAATTTGGAGCTGTTGATATTACCAGGTACCAGGAGTTGAAAGCATGGGCAGGAAAGTTCTGAACGGGTGAGCTGTGGGATGCACCCTTAATAGTAGAAGTGGAAAATGCATGTGCCTCCAGACTGGGTGGCACTCTGGAGCCTGTGAGCTGGCCATCTCTCCCGATCCACAGGGTACCCCACCTGAAGGCAGTCCCTGCCACCCACTTGAAAATGATACTTCATAAGAATGTCCTAAGAAGGGACTTCCCTGGTGGTCCGGTGGTTAAGAATCCGCCTTCCAATGCAGGGGACGCAGGTTTGATCCCTCGTCGGGGAACTAAGATCCCACACACCATGGGACAACTAAGCCTGCGTGCTCTAGAGCCCATGTGCCACAACTAGAGAGAAGCCCACACGCCCCAACCAAAGATCCCACATGACGCAGTGAAGATCCCACGTATCGCAACTAAGACCCGATGCAGCCAAATAAATAAACAAATAAAAGAATGTTTTAAGAAAATCATCAATGATAGCTCACAAAGAATACTGTCTTTAGGTGCACTTAGATTTTTAAATGAAGTTTTTTCTCTATATCATTTATTATTACTTTTTCATGAAATTCACTTTGGTGAAACTTACTTTTCCAGGCACAGTGACAAGGGAGTCTAAGTTAGCCACCCAAAAGCACTGAAAAGATGTGGTAATAATGGAAACTTCAGCGTTAGACATTTTGTAAAATCAGCGAAAGGCCTGAAAGCCCATTTAATCCACACCATCCCAAGATTTGTAATTCGTGAAGAAGGGAATCTGTGCGATGCTGTGAAAAAATTATACAATGACTACTCCAATCATTCACACGGGTTCATTCACTGCCTGCAAAACACATGGCAAATCCCATCAACCAGGTGATATCACTGGTGATAGCATAGGAAACCCTTCTCAGGAACGTTCTACCTTCTCTGGACGTACTGTCAACTAGTCCAGGTTCTTTGAGGACACTCTGGCCGTGTCTTCTAAGAATTCCTGCAAGCTCTATGATGAACACAAATCTCCAAGCTGGATCCAATCTTGTTCAGCCCACCTGTATCTCCCATCGCCACGTTCACAGGCTTCGTAAGCTAAAAAGCCACACGTAGGCCGTCAGTCACCTGATAGCAATAGGTTATGGGATCCAACAGATGCTGCAGAGTTTAAATCTTTCCCTTAGATTTTTGATATATTCATGTAACTAGGTAAGCGTCAGTTTCCCCATCTGTGAAATGGGGTTGGTGGATTTAGTACTGATTTGAAATAGATAAAAATCACATCTTATATATAAAAATACACGAAATCCCAAGTGTGACTGTGTCTGTGGAGCAGTTTCTGCTAATTTTATGGCATTAATCCTGTCAGGTTTAACCATTTGGGGTATTCCATATTTATATACCAGGCACAGGTACCCATGTGTCACCATTCCCAAAACTTCCTTTTTTTTCAGGGCTTGTCTTGGTTCTCTTTATTTTTCTTCTACATATCATACTGTATTCCCGTCTTACTGGTTTTGGCGACCACTAAATAGACAATTTTCTTCCTTTCTAAGCTTCCGAATAGTCTAAAAGAAGTATTTGTTCAATGTTTCATGGTGTATGTGGCATGAGAAAAATCTATAATTGTTCTTGATTTGGACATTTCTCAAGGCAGTCAAACCCCACAGAGTTTAACCCAAGATAGATGATAGCACGTTCTCCCAAACTGTTTCTATTCTATTTGATATCTTCCACTTACCCTGGATAAGAAACATAACTTGCCTATACTATCTTCAGAATTTATTGTGCATACCTGTACACCTGCTATGAAGAATTCTGTTTAAAAGAGCGCAATAGAGTATATCAGTATATCCTATCAATAGAAGGTATTTTAGATTGAGTCCCCGAGATACGCACAGGAAGTATACAAACGTACTTCTGTGCTAATGTATTTTTACATTCTCAGGCCATATAAAATAGATATTTTAAGGAATGACATTAGGTAAACCAAACAACATCTTAAATATTTTAAATTTCATTATACTAAATAAATTTTATTTGAGTACTCAGTAAGATATTATTTTCAACAATATTTATAGTGGGGACAAAGTCATGGCTCGTAAAAGTGCGAGCAGATCGTGAGAGTGTGACCTCTGCCCGTTTTCTTATTTGCTTCAGCTTGGCAGTTTCTTTGCAGGAATCCTTTAAGCCACTTGGCCATTTAAAACAGGTTAGTGAAATTAAAACTAGGTAATATAATTTGTAAATCTGCCAGTAGGCATAAGAGTAATATTTTTAAATAGACTGAAAGTGAATGAAGGAGTAGTGATAATAATCTCAAATCCTTTGGGTTGTGGAAAATGTCTTATCCTATATGACACAAGATAAGAATCAAATGAGAACAGGAGAGTGGATTGCATGTAAATGTTAATAATGCTTCATGTTTCTCCTTTTTAAATTACAAACAAATATAAATAGAAGTTTTAGGGGTTTGTTTCCAGAATTTCAATACCTGAGTGTGCATCAAAAAGCACCTGGCAGGCCCCCCTCCCAGAATCTCTGATTCAGTCAGTCTTGGGTGGGGCCCAAGACTTTGCATTTCCAACAAGTTCCCCAGTGTTGCTGATGCTACTGGTCTTAGGACCACACTTTGAGAACCTCTGCAGTAGATCATCTTGATGACCCCTTGGGTTGTATCCTCTCGTGACCTTTGACGTATGTGACACAAATGTAGTTAAGATCAATGCCCTCGAGAAGTGATGTTCCCACTATGTCCTGGTTTATAGCACCCGTTCATGTCCTAAATGTCCTCCCACCCGCTGCTCATCATCTGCTGCCCTTCCCCCGCGATGGAGGTGGAAAGGGCCAGAGAACAGGGGAAGGATGGTGCATCCTCTCTGAGAACGCAGCTGACATTTTGCAGCACCCGGTAAAAGCATGGCCTCAGCATGTTTCCCCAGGGTGAATTAATTGCTTTGCTTTTCCTTTTCCTTTGCATAAAGCTAGGCAGATTTGTCCCCTGTTTGGACAAGACTTTACTGCCAGCACTTTCCGAGGATAGCCAGAAACTGGCTGCTGTCTGAGCTTGATAGTGTTGTCAGGAATTCCAGGGTGGGGTATTGTCACTTGAGTTGGGAAATGCTAACTGAGGTCAGCTCTAGTTCAGCTTCCTACCTACAGAATTATGGCAGGACGGAAGTTTGGCCCTCGTGAGATGAATAGGTCAGCAGAAACGTATTCTTGTCTTCCTAATAGCAGACATCTCTATTTTTAAGCTTTAAGTCAGAACATCTTTTTCCCTTATTTTAGATCCAGTAACTATGTCCTCAAATGAGGAGGTATTTTAAAATCAAAGGCAAAGACAGCAAAACCAAAAAAAAAAAAAAAGTCTAAACCCCATCCCAAATTTTCCAAGCCAAAATTGTGCATAAAAAGTTATTATGTTAGCACCTGAAATTGAAAGTCAGTGTTTTGGTTAACTACTGCTGAATAATAAAACTACCCGCCAAATGTAGTGGTTTAAAACATCAACCATTCTATTTCTTTGCTCCTGATTCTGCAGTGTGTGCAGCTCTGGGTGGAGCTGATCTGAGGGAGACGGCAGTGAGTTGTTCTGAAGGAGGATCTTAGTTACCTGCCCAGGAATTGAACCTGGGTAGCCTGGGTGAAAACCAGGAATCCGAACCACTAGACCAGCAAGGGCTAGAGGCTAGAAGAAAAGTTGCCCTGGCTCTTGCCCCATTTGAAAGCAAGAATGTTTCAAGGAGGCAAAAACTGGAAAAACAGGTACAAAGTTTATTATTAGAGACACAGCACAACAAGTGGGAGAGCACAGAGAGAAACTGTTTAGTTAAGACAGAAGTAAGGCAGAGATGCACATCGGAGAGAAAAGGTGTGGGCAACCTCCCTAATGAGGAGGAACCCGGTAAAGTGGTGATTTAATCACATGTGCAGGGCAGCTCTTTCGGGTCTTTGTTGACTTTGGCCAATTATCTCACTTCTTTTTCCACACCTGACCTGCCCTAGGACCCTCCCCGACATGCATGCACATCTTTTAGCCCAGATGGATTCTAGCGCAGAGGACTATGGGAAGGTTGACATCACCTACTATAAGGTGGCACCCCCTCCCTTTTGACCTCCCAGGAGCCTTTCTGCACATGTGTGGTCGGGAAAGTCTCCTTGACCTCGAGAATTAGAAATATGTGGTCTTTTTATCTTCTATTCAAGCAGGGCTCAGCTTCTCCTTGTTCCTGTCATTGTCTTATCTTGGAGTATCTGTCCACAAGGGACAGACTTCAGCTGCTCAGCCTGGGGCCCGTCTGTCTCCTGCCTCAGAGCAGCTTGCCCTCCTGCATGCAGGGTCACCTAGGCTGGCTCGGCTGGGGCTGGAGGATCTACCCACCTCTCCTGGGGCCTGGATTTTCCTCTCTGGGTCTCCCCATAAGACTAGCTTGGGCTTCTCACAGCAGGTTGGGCTCAGGATAGGGCCCAGGGTGCAAAAGCAGAAACTACCAGGCCTTCTTAAGGATTCAGGTTAAAAGGAGCTGCCAGGCCAGGCCACACTCAAGAGGACAGTCTGTACAGGGCGTAAACCCCAGGACATGTGGGGCATTGGGGCCACCACAGCCAGAGTCCACCACAGTCACAGCCCATACTGCTTGAGAGCACCTTGCCTCCACACCAGTCAGGCCGATGAGTTGGGTTCTGAGTCCATCTCAGGATGGACATCAGAGCCTCCCAAACATGCAAAAATGGCTTTGACTGTGTCTGACAGAGAATTTTCAGAGGACGATAACGTGTATCTGTTGCAGGGCATCTCTGTTTTTTTTTGTTTTATTTTATATGGGATATAGTTGATTAACAATGTTGTGTTAGTTTCAGGTGTACAGCAGAGTGATTAAGCTATACATATACGTGTATCTATTCTTTTTCAAAGTCTTTTCCCATTTAGGTTATTACAGAATATTGAGCAGAGTTCCGTGTGCTATACAGTAGGTTCTTGTTGGTTATCCATTTTATATATAAGAGTGGGTATATATGTTAATCCCAAATTCCCAGTTTATCCCTCCCCGTCCCTTTCCCCTTTGGTAACTCTAAGTTTGTTTCCTACGTCTGTGAGTCTTTTCCTGTTTTGTAAATAAGTTCATTTGTACCTTTTTTTTTTAGATTCCACATATAAGTGATATCATATGATATTTGTCTTTCTCTGTCTGACTTCACTTAGTATGGTAATCACTAGGTCCATCCGTGTTGCTACAAATGGCATTATTTCATTCTTTCTTATGGCTGAGTAATATTCCATTGTATATATGGACCACATCTTCTTTATCCATTCATCTGTTGATGGACACATAGGTTGCTTCCATGTCCTGGCTATTGTAAATAGTACTGCCATGAACATTGGGGTGCATGTATCCTTTCAAATTATGGTTTTCTCTGAATATATGCCCAGGAGTGGGATTGCTGGATCATATGGCACCCGTATTTTTAGTTTTTTAAGGAACCTCCATACCGGGGTCTCTGTTTAACTTCCTGCTGAAAAGTTCCTCTGGTTATGCTCTCCCCTCACCCTGCTCTTTTTCTCCTTCCGAGCACTCACCAGTGCCTAACACTGTGTTGTCTCTGTGGTTATCGCCTGCCTCCCCACAATGTAAATGTTCATCGAATGTAAAACGCCCAGGGGAAGGCACTGGGTTCCTGTGCTCTCTGCTGCGCGCTCAGTACCAACAGCAGTGCCTGGCACGCAGAGGCTCTGCAAAGATAGTTGTTGAAGGAATGGTCAAGTTTGAGAATATGCCTCCGAGGCAGACATGGCAACTCGAAAGTACGTTGTCCTGATGTAGGGCTGTGACTGCGTTGGGGTCTCCTCTGCAGGCCCTGGGCAGGGCACCCCCTTGTCGTGGATGCTGTGTCTCCTCTGCCGGTTCCCATGGTGTCATTGTCCCAAGGTGTCAATGGACATCAATCATGGGCTTCGAGGGTTTTCTATGGAGCCTCCACCTCCTTTATTTGGCCAACTAGGCTTTGTGCTCCTGTTTCCAAATACAGAAGTGGGAGAAACGTGAACCTGGCTTTATTGAATGGCTTAGTTTTAAGGAACGGCTTCTGGTGCAATGCTAGATTATTTCCAGTTAAACCTCGGATATCCTCACCCTTGCTAAAACTGGTTAGTGAGCATGAGCTATTCATTCCTAAAAAGAGGCTTAACCAGATTGCTTTTCATTCTGTTCTGCTTTTCATTGCAATGTAGGGAGGGGCTTGCTGTCTTCCTTTCTTCTTCTTTTCTTTTCCCCCCTTTTTTTTGCTTTCTACCAATCTATACTTTTTTCTTTCTTTGCTTTTTTCCTGTAGCATCACCTTGAAAACTTGGCGTTATAGGTTAGAATCCTCATTTGTGCTCACCCTTCTGTCCATTTGCTCTTTTGATTGTTTATCGATCACAGAAAAACAAATCCGATTTCCTTAATGAATTTTATGTGATTGCATCGGATTTGGTTACAGGTCACCTAGATCTGTCGTTTGGGGGGGCCTCTCATCTGGATGCCCAGGCTAGTCCCTACCCGTTAAGGATCTTCGTCTGAATCCTTTCCTCCTGGCTTTGTGCACCTGCCTGCATGGAGTGGTCCTCAGTGCTGTGCGTTGCAGCCTTTCTCCCAGCCCAGAGGCGTCTGTGTCCTTTCAAATAAGGTTAAGAAATTGCTTTGAGAAATCATCGTGAATGTTTCTCTTGGACTGAGTCCTGGCTGTTTTCCTCCACGTGTTTTTGTTTACCCTCATTCCAGCCGCCACCCTCAGCCCCATTCCCGTCTCTCCTTGTATCACCAGAGTGTGATGACTCTCTCCACGGGCGCCTCAGCCCAGTCTGGCTGCAAAAAGAGGGCATCTGGCTGCGATGTTCTTCAAAAGCACTAATGGGAGAGTTGCTTCTCTGATGACCTTAACCAAGTTCTTCAGACCTGCTAGAGCTCGATTAGAGTTTTCCCAGGCATTTCAGACCCTGGGCCGAGAGTTCCTAGAATACAATGTGTGTTTTAAATCAAATAAGAGACAATTCGTGTCCTGTGGAGTATGCAAACACCACACCACACCACTTACTGAAAAACAGCCTTGAGTTTGTAAATCTGGAATTTGGCAATGAAGTGATCCAGTTGAGCTCCTAAAAGCAAACCAAGGCAAGGCCATGGGCATGGCAGGACCTCAACATAAGAGAATTTGAGCCCCTATCCCCCTAGGAATCATCCCAGCTTCCTTTCTCTCTCTCTCCATCTGAATATCCATCTTTCCTGATGTGAACGTGTCCCGGACTCTCCAAAACTAGGAGAAGAGAACAACCCCAGACTGTCTTGAATTTGACAATGGCCTTGAAGCCTTGATAACGGAACTCTACTGGATTAAAACCACGTGTTATTTATCTTTTCACCTCACCTGTGGCAAGCAAGTATGTCTGTAGCTTTGCTCGCGTCTGATTTCCGCAGGTTTAACCTGTCCCAGTTTCTAAGGAACTTAATGTTTTCCTTTACTGTCGTTTCCTTTCTCTCCCACCTGATTCCAGTTCAGTCACTATTTAGCTTACTGCTCCTTCGTCTCCAGTCCGGTCCATTTAATGTCAGCAGGACAAGATTATCAGGCAGCTCTGAACAGGACTAAGGCTAGCTTTACAGACTCTCGTCTTCCGCGATGTCCTGCATCCATCTCAGGAGTCTATAAAAATCACTCACCTCCCTGTTGGGCTATAGTGGGAAGAATCCTGGACTGAGAGCTGAAAAGTCCTGGATTCTAGACACGGAGCTGCAGGTATGAACTGTGCTAGCTTTGGACGTTTGCTTACGTTCTTTAAGACTGAGTTTTTTCCATCTTCATAATAGGACTGATCATGACCCTCCTGCCTGTTATGGAGTCACTGAGCAACCAAGTGAGAAGCAGAAGCTTTCATCTACTCAGCACAGAGCTAACTGAGCACTTACCATGTAACACAAGGCAGTTAGAGCACAGATTTATTTTTAATTGAAGTACAGTTGATTTACAATGTTGTGTGAAGTTAATTACTGCTTTACAGGAAACTGATTCAGTTATACCTATATATACATTCTTTTTTTAATATATTCTTTTCCATTATGGTTTATCATAGGATATTGAATAGAGCTCCCTGTGCTATACAGTAGAATCTTGTTGTTTATCCATTCTCTATATAATAGTTTGCCTCTGCTGATCCCAAACTCCCACTCCATCCCTCCCCCACCCCCTTCCCCTTGGCCACCACCAGTCTGTTTTCGATGTCTGTGATTCTGTGTCTGTTTCATAGATAGGTTCATTTGTGTCATATTTTAGATTCCACATATAAGCGATAACATACAGTATTTGTCTTTCTCTTTCTGGCTTACTTCACTTAGTATGATAATCTCTAAGTCCAACCATGTTGCTGCCCATGGCATTATTTTGTTCTTTGTATGGCTGAGTAATATTCCATTGTATACATGTACCACATCTTCTTTATCCATTCATCTGTTGATGGACATTTAGGTTGTTTCCGTGTCTTGGCTATTGTGAATAGTGCTGCTGTGAACATAGGGGTGCATGTATCTTTTTGAATTAGAGTTTTGTCCAGATACATACCCAGGAGTGGGATTGCTGGGTCATATGGTAGTTCTACTTTTAGTTTTCTTTTTTTTAATATTTATTTATTTATTTGGCTCCGCCAGGTCTTAGTTGCAGCCTGCGGAATCTTAGTTGCTGCATGCAAACTCTTAGTTTATCACAGAGTTTTAGCCCCTAGACCACCAGGGAAGTCCCAGTAGTTCTGTTTTTAGTTTTCTGAGGAACCTCCATACTGTTCTCCATAGTAATTGTACCAACTTACATTCCCACCAACAGTGTAGGAGGGTTCCCTATTCTCCACACCCTCTGCAGAATTTGTTGTTTATAGACTTTTTGAGGATGCATTCTGATCAGAGTGAGGAGATAGCTCTCTGTAGTTTTGGTTTTCATTTCTCTAGGAATTAGCAATAGAACACGCTTTTAAAGGAAGGCTGCTGCTACCCTTTGGAGGTGGGTCATCGTCATCCTCACCATCATCACACAGCCTCACCTGTAGTGTTCACAGTTAGCTCCTGGGCTCGCCCATCTCTTTCACTGATCCGTGAAGATGGTGTTGGTACCCACAGCTCCGAGCTCCCACAGCACTTTATTGTCACTGCTGGACAGGATCCATTGAATCAGTGGAGTATCCCCATACCATGGAATCTGCCACATCGCAGTCTCAATGGAAACTTGCTTAAATTAGTTCACGAATAAATCATGCATGAGTGAATGTATGATGATGATTTGTTTCCTGTGCTCAGCCCTATCAATGGGGATTCCTGTGAAGGTCTTATTTTCTATTTGTCCTGTTTTATCTGATTCCAGTTAGTTTTCACTGGAAACTGATTTCCTCTTAGCTCATTAAACTTAACTGTAAGATTGATATTCTCTGGAGAAAAACAACTGCTGAGATTTTTTTGTCTTACCCCAAGTAGATTCAGTGGTATTTGTGGAAAAAAGAAAAAGTAACTGAAACCAGAATTCAGATTATTCCTTGCCTGTCTGATAACTCTTAACCGTAGCTGGGTGTTTGTTTCCCTGCTTCCTGTCCCAGGTGGCTTTAGGGAGAGCAGAGGGCTGCCAGAGTTAAGCACATTGGTCTTGACCCAGTTGCAGCAGTAAGCCCAGCCCTCAGGCAGTTCTGTTCTAGCATCTTAAGCTGTCTAGGGAATTCCATTGGGACCCTAACGTATAACGTGGTTTCTAACTACAGGGAGTTCAGAGGTTTATGAACCCCGTGAAATAAAGCACAGTATAGTATGACAATATGCCCAGGCGTTTTCTTCGGGTGCACTCACACTCCCCAGCTTTCCTCAGATTCTCAAATACTCTCAGAGAGATCCATGATCCTTCCTACTTCTACCACCAAAAAAAAAAAAAAACAAAAGGTTAAGAACACTTGATTGAAAGATTCTAGCCCACTTAAAGAATGTGCTTTCTTATGACTAACATATTTTACTTTTCCCAGAACTGCTATGTAGCAGTAATAAATATGTAACCCTCCAAACTGCCTGGCAGCAGACTTCAAATTAGACAAGTATATGGTGTGACTCATGGAACTTTCTCATGTTTTTGCATTCGTTAATCAGGAAAATCCCGTGTAACTGTTTCACGCTTCTGAAGACAGTAATCAGGAAAATCCTGGAGGAGACTGTGGTTTTAAAGGATGCTAAATCAGGTTACGATCATGTGTACCCTGATAGTATGTTTTTCCTCTCTGGAATTTCCTCCTGGGGGTGGTCTGTGCTTCTCGCTTCCAAAACTTATATCAACATCCTCTTGGACCCGGGAGTGTACGCCACTAATTTTTATTTTATGTCATTTTGTACAAAGGAGAAAAGGAACCATCATAAGCCATGGAAAATCTTCCCGGGGTACAAGCAGGACCAGATTTTTAGTTCTCACCTTGTGCTGTAAACCTGGAAACTAAACTCGCTGGTTTCGCCCCAGTGTGCCTGCCTTTCAGATGCTCAGTGGTTTCAACTATGCTTCCCAGCTGCCTATTCCAAGTTAGATGGCCAAGGTAGTTTGTTTTGCCGTGGTTGGGTTTGATTTACTGGTAACAGAGTTGCGCACACTTAGGCAATGGTGGAGGTGCTTAAAATACTTTTTTTAATAATTAAAGAACAGCCTGTGCTTTGCTGCTACTCAGCTGTGGCAGGACAAAGGATGCTCTCTAAAGTTCGTGAAATGGGAAAAGTAGGAGTTGTTGAATCATATAAATTCATCTGCAATGTCTTTTTTCCATTTCCTTGCAACACAGCACGGTGACCGTGAGCGCACATTCTGGATTCCGAATGTCTGGGTTTGAACCCCAGCTCTGCCACTTAGGAGTTACACAACTTTGGGCAAATTTTAGGATGTCTGCCATCCTCACCTAGAGTAGAGGTACTAGCGCTGCGAACCTCCCAGGGTTTACAGGAAAATGAAATATTTGCAAAGTTCTTAGAAGACTGCCTGACATGGACAAATTGTAACATACGTATTCTTAAAGTAAATCTGATTATGGAGGGTAATATTGGTGTTTGCATGGATACATCCAACCAGGGTCAAGCCTGAGAAGCCGATTATCACCATTGGACCAGTTGGCGGTGGCAAGTTCTTGTTGCTTTGCTTTTTGGGTTTTGGGTTTTTTTAATCTTTTCCATCCATCTCTTCTGAGGGCAAGGTTTTCCTTGGCTGGCCTCTCCGTGCTCCAAGGGCTTTCAGATCTGAGATAATCTGAAGGAATCTCTGTGTTTTAACCCCTTTGTCACACAATGAGTCAACTCAATCAGAGCCACTTAAGCCTCGTCTTGACAGGCGTTTCTTTGGCTGGAGGGGGTTTTATTTGTTTGTTTGCCCTGCCGCCACCTATGGTTGACTTCCACTCCCAAACACTCAGCCCGATCTGACCTTGTTCTTTTAATTATCATGATTCCACAGGCAGCATCCGCAAGTCATTTTTGAGAAGAGCCATTTGTATGTCCCTGTAATGCTCCTGATTAAAAATAACTTGAACAAAAAAGAAAGCAAGATATTGTGGACACAATACTTTTCACCCTCATATTTAGATAAAATCGTTCTAATGTAAGAATCACAAGATTTCAGTTTAGTCATGCAAATTGTGTCCTAGAAGCTCATGAAATACTCTTGCGCCAGAACACAGAGAGTGATTTTGTTTGCATCGTGATTAGGTCTCTTTTTTATGGGGTGCATCTATAGTAGACTTAGCTATTATTAATTGGGAAAAAATGGTAAGCAGGAACTCAGAAAAAAGACTCTTTTTAATCAATCCTTGCATAGAAAATGGTCAGTATCATTCTTGGAAATGTCCTTTTATTTAAAAAATATATATTCTCTATTTGCAAGTTAATAGAAAGGAGCTGTAGTAAAGATTACTGACTGCAAGATTTATTTCTCCCTGATATTTATTCTGATCACATCTAGTTTTAAGCAGAATAAATGGTGTGTCTCCAGAAATGTTAGTGATTGAACAGAGCCATTCTGAGTTTTTCAAAAAGAAGTATTTGAAGAATTTTAGAATTGTCTGACCCAGTTTCTTTATCTTTCGGATGAGAAACTTGAGACCCACAGAGCTTAGTAATTGCACCCAGCTAAGTGAAAGCAGAGTACAAAAAGCTAATTTTCAGGGAAACTACGCGAGGAGAATTTCTTAAAGTTTACATTTTGCCTTTTGACATTTTTTTCTGCTTTGTTTACAATAAGAATGCCTAGTGGGGTTTTTTTATTGAGGTTTACTTGACATATAACATTATATTGGTTTCAGGTGTACCACATCATGATTCTGTATTGATGTGCATGGTGAAATGATCACCACAATAAGTCTCGTTACCATCTGTCACCATATAAAGTTAGCTTTCAGGGCTTACCCTCTTGGCAGCTTTCAAGTACGCGCTACAGCATTATCGACTATAGTCACCATGCTGTACGTTAGATCCCCATGGCTTTTCTGTTTTATAAATGTAAGTTTGTACCTTTTGACCCCCTTTACCCATTTCGCCCACTTTCCTCCCTCTTCCCCTCTGGCAACCACCATTCTGTTCTTTGCATCTATGATTTTTGTTTTGGTTTGGTTTGTTTGTTCATTTTTTAGATTTGCTTTTTAGATTCCATGTGTAAGTGAAACCGTACACTATTTGTCTTTTTCTGACTTATTTCGCTTAGCATAATTCCCTCAAGTTCTATCCATATTGTTACAAATGGCAAAAGATTTCATTCTTTTTTATGGGTGAGTAGTATTCCATGGAGTATATGTACCACATCTTCTTTATGCATTCATCCATTGATGGGCACTTAGATTGTTTCCATATCTTAGTTATTATAAATAATGCAGCACTAAACATAGGGGTACATCTTTTCAATTTTCTGGCTTTGTTTTCTTTGGGTAAATACCCAGGAGTGGAAATCTGGGTCAGATGGTAGTTCTCATTTTAATTTTTTGAGGACTTTGCATACTGCTCTCCATAATGGCTGCACCAATCTACACCCCACCAGCAGTGCACGAGGATTCCCTTTTCTCCGCATCCTCACCAATACTTACTTCTTGTCTTTTCAATCATGGCCATTCTGATAGGTGTGAAGTGGTACCTCATTGTGGTTTTGATTTGCATTTCCCTGATGATTAGCATCTTTTCAAGTGTCTGGTTTAAAAACAACCTATTTTAAAGAAAAACTTGGTTGGATATGATGTACATTAAAGAGAAGATGAAAACAGAGCCTGGATTTGATGGCAAATGTTGATGAGTAATGAGAAAAGAAATCAAAATTATTACATTCAATTCATCTACAGGTCATAGCAACTGAAATATGAAGGCCTAATGATGAGGAACTTAAACCAATATTTTTGGGAGACAAAGCAAGAGGTACAGAGTTGGACAGGATACAGTTGGGGAACTTTATTGTCCAGTAAAGAGAATGAGGAAAGGAGGCAGAAAAACTACAGTACTATGAAAGATGTAAAAATTTTCACTAGGGAAGTACCGCAAAATGTTTTCGGGGATCAGAGAAGGGCTGAAGGCCGTTGGGGATAGTTCTCCTGACTATCTGAGATTGATGGCTCCCAAACGTTTATCCCCAGCTGAACCTTTCCCTGGAGCCCCTGACTCATGCAGCTGCCAGCTAGATGGCTCCACTTAGAATCCAAATCAGCGTATCCAAAGCTGAATTCCCAGCTTGCCCCCAACACCTCCATCCCTCCAGCCTTCCCCATCTTGGTGGATGGAACCACCCTTCCAGTCGTCCAGGCCACAGATCTCGGCATCGTCCTTGTGAGGAAGTCCTATCAACTCTGCCTTAGATACACCCAGAATCGGACAACCTCCCCACTCCTGTCACCTGCTCCATCACTGCTTTTCACTTAGATGGTCAACGCAGCCCGCTGGCTTTTGTCCTTGACTCCATCCTCTCCATACCGTACAGCTTTTTCTCAACACGGTACAGATCAGACTCCATCATTCATTCCTCAGAATCCTCCTCTGCTCCCACATCTCTCCAAGTCCCACACGATTGGGAAAGCCTCTCAGCTTCATCTCCCACTACTCTCTCCTTCTGTGACTTTGCTTCCACCGTACGGGCCCACTCGCTGCTCCTCTTACCTGCGAGTCAGACTCCCACCTCAGGGCCTTTGCACTGGCTTTCCCCCCAATCTGGAATGCTCTTCTCTCAGATACCCACATAGATCGCCCCTTCACCATCTTCAACAGTTTGCTCAAGTGTCACCATCCTAGCAGGGCCTATCTGACCGTTTTATTGAAAATTGAGTTTCTCCCCACTAGCACTTCTGATTCTCCTTACAGGTTCTAATTTTTCCTTAGAACCGACCTTCTAGCATACTATGTGATTTATATAACCAGTTTTTCTTTATTATGTGTTTTATTGCCTCTATCCTTCTGCTAGAATATTACAGTTCCCAGAAGTTCCAAGAAGGTAGCACCCCTGTTTGTTTTGTTCACTGCTGCATCCCAAGTGCCTGAAACAGTGCCTAACACGTAGTGGGCACTCAGTAAACATTTGCCAATAAGCAAATAAGCGGATTCATAGGGAAATGAGGGTTATTCTGAAAATAGGGAAAGAGTGAGTAGTTTTTAAACAACCTTGACTCACAACCCTCTCTGTAAGTCTGGTGAATCCTATGGACCTCTTCCCAGAATGACTCGCATATGCAGATTTACACAAAATCCTGCATTCGCTTCCGGGAGGCTCACGCACATCCTGACACCCAGCCAAGAAACCAAGATCAAGGAGCTGTGTCTTAGGCAGAAAGAATCGCATAGACAAAGGCTCAGAGGCAGGAATGTGTGCTCGTGTCAGAGGCTCACCAGGAATCGTTCGTCTGGAGTATATAACGAAGCAGCAGAGTAACGGGAGATAAGTACGGGACTGTAGCGTGTAGCGCCCAGAACTCCAGAGAAAGGTTATTTCTGTTTGATGAGGAGAGGGTGGGGAGCCGTGAGGAGCTGTGCCTGGTCATTTTACCCTATGTTCACCTCCCGCTCATTGTGAAACTTTGCACAATGTACTTCTGTCTTCATTTGCCTTTAAACGAGAGAAACTAGTAGAATTTTCAAAAGACTTTTATAAGCCTCCCTCCTATTGTAAAAGATAGATGAGTACTTCATCATTATGCTAATTAAAATGCATCCATGCCCCTATTAAAACTACTGTAGTTTATCCAATTTATATTACACTTCTGAGACCTTCTCAGTTGCATCCTTCTCCTACTATCTGATTATTAATGCTGTCATTTGACTCAGTGAGAACTATGTTTTCAATTTGATATTGTCCGTCTCATG
>NW_020175024.1:945865-960583 GCF_003031525.2 Neophocaena asiaeorientalis asiaeorientalis
GGGTTGCTTTTTGTTATTGTTGTTTTCTTGATCCTCCCTCCTTCCCTGCAACAAAGCATCCCAACTTCTTCTTTGCTGGAGCTTAGTACTCTGCTGTGGCCCTTGATTCATGCTTTGTTTTGATTGTTATTTGGGGGATAGATATCTAGATAGATATCCAGAAGAAGTTTCTCATTACTCAAAGGCCCTAAAAAAATGCTCTGAATGTGCAAACACGTAAAATGAGGCCATCTGGGCTTCTAGTTCCTTGACAAGAATGCCCTCAGTACCTAAAAGAGGGTAATTAGCCATCCAAGTTAGCAATCTCCCCAAACTGAAAACACCTTCTATGTTTTAGTTACAACTGCTGTGTAACAAACCACCCCAAAACTTAGTGGCATAAAGACTCCATTTATTCTGCTCATAGACTCTGAGTTAAAAGTATGGGCAGGGCACAACAGCAATGGCTGACCCGGCTCCACGATACCTAGCATCTTGCTAAAAATATCTGAAGATGAGGAGTAAACTGAAGGCTGGGGGTTGAAATCACACGGAGGATCACTCACTTACGCGCATGACACTTGGGCCGGGGTCGTGAGATTTGGGCTTCCCCACAGCATGGAGACCTCAGGGTAATCAAATTTGTTATGTGGTGACTCCAACAAAACTGAACAAGGTGGAAGCAGCATAGCTTTGTGTGACCTACCTTGGAAACCACATGGCAGCACTTCTGCCCTATGCTTTATTATTTTTATTTTGGCCACACCCTGGGGCATGTGGCATCCTAGTTCCCCAACCAGGGATCGAACCTGCACTCCCTGCAGTGGAAGCATGGAGTCTCAACCGCTGCACCGCCAGGGAAGTCCCCTGCCATATGCTTTAATCACACCGAACCTCTGTTCAAGGAGAGGGGACAGAGAACCACTGCTCTGTGGGAAGGCGTCAAAGAATATACTGGCCGTTTCTTTTAAACACCACACTCCTAGAAATGTAAGCATCCTCATGGAGACTGTAGGACAGATTGCATGCCACTAACTTTTTCCCTGTAGGTGTGAGACACAGCCAGATTCACCATTTATTCAGCTCCTGCACAAAAAGGCAACTGAATTCTAATGATGTGAAACAAATGATCAGATTAACAGAAGCAACCTGTGTTTTGAGGAGCCATAGGATTTATGTAGAAAGCACTCAGATTCCTAGAAAACTGATGGAGTCAGATCTTTGAAAGTGGAGTGAGGTTAGGCATGAGCTGGACAACTAAATAGAAATGAAATAATTTACAGAGCACAAATTATTTATGACTCATGGTTTCTAAACACCTGTCAGCCACTCTGCAAAAGTTTACCTTTGTGAGGGGTACTTGTTTTTATTCATCTACATTGAGTTATTATGGAAAAGAATATATGTATTGTGGAAAAGAATATACATATATACACATATATATGTACATATATATGTGTATATATAAATGAATCACTTTACTCTACACCTGAAACTAACACACCGTAAATCAACTGTACTTCAATTTTTAAAAAGAAGCGTTATTATGTTGTCTACACATGTTGGCCGTCTGTGACTGCAAATGAACTCTCTGTGGGGCAGAGAAAATAGGTTATTTCAAGTGTCTTGGGTGAGAGCATTTGCTCAATTTTATCCATGCATTTGGAATCGTTCATGGGCTATACTTTACCGCATGAGATCAGCAGATCATTCCCAGAGTGGTGAACGTATAGTGAGGCCCAAACTGAGCCATTTTTGTTTTTCTGCAGCGGAAGCCTCAGGATTATAGCAACAGACTGAATGTCGTTTTAGATTGAGAGAGAGGAAGGAGAGGTGGGCCCTTATATAAGCAAATCTGTCTCGAACCTTCTTTATGCCAAGAGTTCATGCTCCATCATTATCTTTTTTTAAATTTTATTGAAGTAGAGTTGATTTACAATGTTGTGTTAATTTCTTCCGTACAGCAAAGTGACTCAGTTATACTTATATATGCATTCTTTTTCATATTCTTTTCCAGTATGGCTTGTCACAGGATATTGAATATAGCTCCCTATGCTATACAGTAGGACCTAGTTGTTTATCCATTACATATGTAATAGCTTACATCTGCTAGTCACAAACCCCCAGTCCTTCCCTCCTCCACCCCCCTTCCCCTTGGCAACCACAAGTCTCTTCTCTTATGTCTGTTAGTCTGTTTCTGTTTTGTAGATAAGTTCATTTGTGTCACACTTTAGATTCCACATATAAGGTATAGTGTATGATATTTGTCTTTCTCTGTCTGACTTACTTCATTTAGTATGATCATCTCTAGGTCCACCCATGTTGCTGCACATGGCGTTATTTCATTCCTTTTTATGGCTGGGTAATATTCTATTGTGTATATCTCCATCATGATCTTCCTGTCAATCTAAACATGTGAAGCTAGAGCTCTAAAAAGACTCTCCAGCATTTCCTCAAGTTGGAATAACCAACAGGAAAAGCAAAAGACAGACATGCTTATTAATGTTGACTTGAAAATTGGGTTTTCAACATTGGCAGAGAGGATTATTTTAGAAGGAAATTCCAGCTGTGGTGGCATTTGAGCAATCTCCTTTGACACCCAGCATAATGGCTTCAGTCGCATTTTGTCTTAAGAATTTTTTTCCTATGTTCTGGTTTTTGCCAGAAACCCCTCCCCATGAGTGCACATTTACTTACGGGGCAGCATTTCCACTTTTGTATCCTTTGGCAAAGCACCTCCCTCAGGGCTGAGCACATAGTAGGACCTTAGTAAACACTGGTGGAATTGTGTCAACCTGCTTGCCCAGCCGAACTGTGACTATCGTGGATTTCATAGGAAAATTCCAGAAGAATCAAGGGAGTGTTGAAGCAGCCAGGCTGGAAAGGTGGTTTCCGAGCACTGCTTCTTGTACTGGGGCTTGTAGGCAATCGAGTTTTCAGTGCTCCTCTGTGAAATGAGAAAATGTAAGGAAATCTTTTTGTAAACCTAAATTTTTTTATAAATCTGCTTTCTTCAAGTTGAAAGACTTCCCTTTATTCTGAGAATAATCTTCTGACTTTTGGGCGGCATGGGGGCCATAAAAATCTTTCCTTTTATGAAGTGATTGCAGTAAATAATTGTTGTTTTTCTTTCTGAATGTCCTTCCTTGGCAAAAACAAAATTTGGCAAGCCATAGCAGACCCTAAATTTGTTTACTGGTTTGCTCTTTTAATCATCCTCTGAAATGTGAAGATCTGGAAACTTCTAGGCTAGTAGTTGAGAATTTTTCTCTTGCATTTTTAGAGAAACTAAAGAATTCTTTAAACAGTGCATTTGGCAACAAACTTGGTAATAAATAGCTCTACCACCTTATTTGAGAAAAAGTTTAGTATCTATCATTCATATGTGACATAATTAGGATGTATACAGCACTTATATGCAAGCAGACACCATCAAAGATGTTCATTGTAATACACTGTTTAAATATATACACACTCTCTTTCACACAGCTCAAGACCAAAAAGAATATCTCCACACAAATGCAAGATGTGGCAGTGCACTTATAAGGACTTGTATGTGTTTTCACTGAAAACCCACATCATCACAAGCCACTCCTGTTGCCTGAGCTGCTGACAAACAGACCTGGCCTTGATAGATGAGTTCATCATCTCTTTCTAATTGCAAGCAGCAGGTGTGTTCATCACATGTTAAATGAAATCTGCCTAATGTTACGTGGTACCAGCCCAGGGGTCTGTCAGGAGGGCCCATTGCTCCTTTCCCCTTTCTGGCCTCTAGGTCTTACCTGTAAATTGTAACAGATCACCTGGACCCCTTTGAGTAATTCTCCACTGTACGACCAACTGTCCACAGGCATCGCCGAGCCACATCATGCGTTTGATTTTGTGCTCTTAAGAGAGCACATAATTATATATTTAAATACTGGATGTGTGAAATCGCTGATTATAATCATTTTCAGTTGGGCAGGGGAGTAGGTGGGGAACATAGTTTCCACTTTTTAGCTACTTAGCACCTAGAAGGTAATCTCAGAGAACTGAAAAGCAGGATACAGAGGTATCGTGCCGAGAATATATTTTCATTAGCTCAACAATAAAGAATGTTCGAGCGCTTGTTTTGTATGAGACCCTTGTAGGTACTGGGCGTTCAAGAAGGAACTAGCCACTAATTCTGCCCAGAGAAGTTTGCATTCTACTAAAACGGAGAAATTGTCATCCATTCTACAGATATTTGTTGAATGCCCGCTGTGTACCCGGAGCTATTCTAGGGAGCTGGGCATAAAACAAGAACAGACAAGGTGCCGGTCCTCACGATGCTTCCATTCCATGGATAGCTCAGCTCAAAACCATAAAGCAGGCAGTCCCATTCCAGTCCTGTGGGGAAGGAACACTTGGCAGTATTCGCTAAAATTAAAAATGGGTGACCACTCCAGCAATCTGCTTTATAGCCACTGGCAGGAGTGGCCAAAGGGACACTTTAGCTTCATCAACAGTGCTCTTTTTTTTTATTTTGGCTGTGTTGGGTCTTCGTTGCTGCACGTGGGCTTTCTCTGGTTGCAGTGAGCGGGGGCTACTCTTGGTTGCAGTGCACAGGCTTCTCATTGCGGTGGCTTCTCTTGTTGTGGAGCATGGGCTCTAGGCATGCGGGCTTCAGTAGTTGCAGCATGCAGTCTCAGTAGTTGTGGCACACGGGCTTCAGTAGTTGCAGTGCATGGGCTCAGTAGTTGTGGCTCAAGGGCTCAGTAGTTGTGGCTCGCGGGCTCCAGAGCTCAGGCTCAGTAGCTGTGGCTTAGTTGCTCTGCAGCATGTGGGATCTTCCCGGACCAGCAATCCAACCTGTGTTCCCTGCATTGGCAGGTGGATTCTTAACCATTGCACCACCAGGGAAGTCCCTCAACAGTGCTCTTTTTAAATGCAACTGTATTCATGAAGTGCTTTATAATTAAAATTCGTTAATACAAGTCCATCATCAAAATACAGTAGCACAAAAATTAGCATTACAATAAAGATATTTACTCCAAGCTGTGTCAATTCCATAAGGGACTAATTGGCACCACAGCGCAGGAAGGTGCCTGCAGACATGCCTTAAGATGAGAAACCAGGGCAATAGAAAGCAGGCCTTGAAATAGGAGTGGGAGCTATCTGGCTTCACTAGGATGGGAAGTAGCTGGAGGAACAGGGCAGACTAAAGGAGCAGCTGAAGCAGTAAAGGTGAGTTTTTAGAGAATGTAAATAATCCCATTTGACTCAAGCACGGCTTGTGTGGTGGGAAAAGCCTGGCGTGTAGAAAGCACTTACAGAACCCGGAGAAGAGACAGGAGAGCAGGCAGAGGCCAACGCCAGGAGGTCCCCAAGTGACACGTGGAGGAACCAGCTATGTATGGTGTAGGCACTCTTGTTAGTTTCCTGTGGCTACCATAATATATTACCCAAAACTTGCTGGCTTAAAGCAACAGAAATTTATTCTCTTGCAGTTCTGAAGACCAGCAGGGTCGTGGTCCCTCTCGGGGCCCAGAGGAGAACCCTTCCTTGAGTCTTCCAGCTTTTGATGGCTCCAGGCATTTCGTGGCTTGTAGCTGCCTGATTCCCACCTCTGCCCCCATCTTCCCAGGCTGCTTCTCTTCTGTCCATGCCTTTCCCCTATGTGTCTCTTATAAGGACACTAAGTCATTGGATTTAGGGCCCACCTGGCTAATCCAAGATGATTTCTTCTGGAGATCTTTCACTTGATGGTATCTGTAAAGCCCCTTTTTCCAAATAGGTCACATTCACAGGTTCTCAGGGTTAGGATATGGACAAATCCTTTTCAGAGGGTGGAGTGGGTCTGGGGGGACATCATCCAGCCCACCATAATGCTGATGGGGCAAAGCATAGAGAAGGAAACGATCATATTTGATTCGTTGGACAGTGATGTTGGCAAGTCAAGTCCAAGGGTGTCTCAAGGACTAGAGACATTTCTCTGTCATTGTTAAGACCAAAGCCCCTTCCGTGGTTTCTGACATGCTGCCTATTGAAATAATGCACAAATGAGCGAATCTGCAGGCGAACCAGTACGGAAAAGATGGCAAATACTCAGAGGCGAGGAGAGTGCCTGTCCTATGGGAGTTGTTCATTAAGTGTTTTTGGAACAAATGTTGGTCCTAGAACAAATATCATTCGTGAGGATGCATGGCATGGTCTGATGATCAGGGTTTCTCAGCCTCAGCGCTGTTGGCATTTGGGGCCAGACAGTTCTTTGTCTGGGGTGGACAGGGTGCCCTGTGCATAGGAAGAGGGTTAGCAGCATTCCTGGCTAGAACCACTCTCCCCAGCTGTGACAAGCAACAGTATCTACAGACACTGTCACACATCCTCTGGGGTACACCCCCAGATGAGACTGGGTTAAATAAAGCACTCTCTGCCTACTATGAGGAGAGTTTTTGGTAGGAGAGGTGATAGTGGAAGGCAAGAGGCCAGTTAGGGGGCTGTGCTCTGCTCCAGGCAAGAGGACATGGTGGTCTCTAGTTGCAGAGAGACAGACATGAGTGAATTTGGAATATGTGTTGGGGGTGGAATCACAGGACTTACTGACGGGTTAGAAGTGTGGATGTAAGAGAAAGAGAAGAATCAAAGAAGGTCAGTGGCCTGAGCACCTGGTAATTCGTGACATCTCTTACTGACACGGGGAAAGATGCAGGAGCAAGGTTGGGTGGAGGGCAGAGCAAGGAGGAAGGGCACATGTTCTGATGAGGTGTGTTTGTTGAAATCTCTAGAGACGTCCATGGAGGAAAGAGGTCAGGCAGGCTTTTAGCTATAGGGTCTGGAGCCCAGGAGAGCGGTCAGGCTAGAGGTGCAGTTTCTGAATCGTTGGCATGGGTCAAGATGAGATTTCTGAGGGAGGGAAGGACGGAGGGAGGGACAGAGGAGAGAGGATAGGAGAGCAGAGAGCAAAGGGGCCCCAGGACTGAGCTTGGGGTCCACACGCTGGGAGTTCTGTCAGAGGAGACGTCAACAGAAGAAGCCAAGAAAGAGGGCCTGGTGCATGAGGAGGGCCCAGAAAACCAGTGAAGGACATTAGAAGACACAGGAAAGACCTTGCTTTTGTTGTGCTGGAAAGACAAGGAATGAAAAGCAGATCCCAGAGGTCAGAATAAACAGTCTTATTAGTGTTGAGAGATACTAAATGTTTCCTCTCCTCTAATCACTTCTAGCTAGAAAGTCCAGTCTGCAGGCCAGGTGCCCAATGTTCTAAAGCACTTAACTAATTGCTTCATGACCTTAAGATCTGCATTTTGGTACAAATCTAAACCACAGGAGATATCACCTGCACCTGTCAGAATGGCTGTAATCAAAAAGAACACAAATAACAAGCGCTGGAGAGGGTGTGGAGAAAAGGGAGCCCTCTTACACGGTTGGTGGGAATATTAATTGGTGTAGCCACTATGGAGAAGGGTTCGGAGGCTCCTTACAAAACTAAAAATAGAGCTATCATATGACCCAGCAATCCCACTCCTGGGCATATATCCAAAGAAAACAAAAACACTAATTAGAAAAGATACATGCACCCCAATGCTCATAGCAGCATTATTTACAATTGCCAAGATACAGAAGCAACCTAAGTGATAGATATAAAATGGCATACTACTCAGCCATTAAAAAGAACAAAATTTTGCCATTTGTAGCAACATGGTTGGACTTGGAGAGGATTATGCTAAGTGAAATAAGTCAGACAGAAAAAGACAAATGCTGTATGATGCCACATATATGTGGAATCTAAAAAATACAACAAACTAGTGACTATAACTAAAAAGAAGCAGATACAGAGAACAAACTAGTGGTTACCAGTAGGGAGAGGGAAGCGGGGATTGGCAGTATAGGGACAGGGTACAAACTATTAGATCTAAAATAAGCTACAAGGATATATTGTACAACACAGGGAATTTAGCCAATATTTTATAATAACTATAAATGGAGCATAACCTTTAAAACTTGTGAATCACTATGTTGTACTCTGGTAACTTATATAATGTTGTACAGCAGCTATACTTCAGTAAAAAAAAAAATCCAAGATCTGCATTCTGGGTCTTGTTCTCTTCTGGTAATGGGACAAGGGGGCTGTGGACCCCCTTCTTCTCCCAGGGCAGGGAGTAGACCACGAAAACTGTCACCATCCTTTCTAACTTTGTGCTGATACCCGTCCGTGACTGGAACCATGTCCAGACGGAGGAGCCATTTTCCTTTGTCACGGCTTGACACGCTGCCCCGGGCAGTGGGCAGACAGGAAAAGAATGAGCTCCCAGATGAGAAGCCAGGGCGATACCTGACTGGACAGAGTACGTGTTTGGGAAACCGTGATATATTAAATTACAAAAAGCGTAAAGCAGACTTGTGATCACATTAAGTCCTCAGGTATGTTTTGAAATTTCGAGCCACTGGCAAATGAAGTTCAGTTCAAATGGGAATCCTCCTTAGCCTTCCGAGGCCCCAGCAGGGGTCTGGGCGGGGTGCATGGTTGGAGGAGGGCTGGGGACCTGGTCGGCACTTGGAGAGCACAGTCACACACGAAGACCCGTCCACGGTGCCGCGCACACCCTGTGCACCAAGGTACAGGGCAAACGGGAAGTGAGGTCTGAGGCCTGGGCACAGGGGGGCAGGTCTCAGGACCAGTGGTCCCAGGACAGGACTTTGCATCAGGTTAAGTTCCCAGCAGGAAAGAGTTTGGCTAGTTGAGGAGAATCTAAAAGTGTGAGTAGGGTGAAGAGTTACAGAAGCATCCTGGCGCTAAGGAGGACCAGGGCTTCCTTCTTGTACCCAGACTGAAGCGGGAGGGGAGAAGAGGGGAGGGGAAGGAGGCAGCTGCTGACGTGGAGCTGACGGCAGAGGCCGCTCCACAGGAGCTGGGGCCTCCCTCACAAAGCCCCCAACCTGCGGCCCCAACGGGGAGGGAACTGGGGGCACCCCTTCCACCTGCTAATTGTTCTCCAACCAGAAGCCAGAGCAGATGTAGCCTCCTGGGGCAGGAAGAATGGGGAGAAGGCCCATAGGGGCAACTGGAGGCCATCCCCACAGACCCCCTCTCTGGGATGAATGGGTCCAGCCTAATAGGTATGTTCTCTCCTCAAACTGCACGAGGCATCTCTCTTCAGGTGTGAATGACTTTAGCAGAAATTTAGCTACACCCAGCACTTCCAACCTTGACTTTGCCTAGAAAAGAACTACAGAACCACACCCAGAAAAAGTCCACAGGGAAGACCCAAAGATTATTTTACGTTTCTTCTTTTTTCCCGGTATCTTTTCTGAAACCCATACTTTTTATTTAGTGCAGGAAGCACTGATGATCTTGCAGGCTGGGAATAGACTTTCCTGAAAACTTAAAGCAGAGAGAAATAAACCAGGTTGTCAAAAAGCAATGAAAAATCATTACTCCAAAGTGCTAGGCACCAAAACCATTACAGGGTATCTGCCAAAGAGAAAATAAAGCCTGGAAAATGACCCTCCATCAGCATACTCCACCTCTGAAAAATCATTAGCTTCAAACAAGGCAGTAAATATAGGACCCTACGCATAGTAGGTGAACCAGCGCCTTCTCAGTGATAACGGTGTATTTCCACCACCCTGTCATTGGAGTTGAATTACCTCCTAATGATAATCTGTTTTCTGTCTAGAGAACCATGGGTGTTGTAGGCAACATCACAGCCATCCATCCTTAACTGTGAGATTTCCTGTACCAATGCCCTGTTTTCATACCAGTGGTTACCACCTTACTCGGAAGCTCTGCAGTTACATGGTGATTGTCGAGTCAAGCAAGGTGGTCAGTTTCTTGGGCCCTTTGGCTCTTACGACTAATTGTTGAGGTTCAAGAAGTACCATTTTACACTTTTGAGTTAAATAATGAACACATTTGTTGGGCACAAACTTGGATCCTTTGGGGGCCTACATGTTGTTATCCATCAGACAACACATGGTCACCACCTATTGGGTGAGAGAATCTGAGAATTTCTACAATCCCTTATACCTGCCTCTAAACTCTCTGACTGTGTGTGAACATACACATGTATGCTGGGACACATGTACCACGATCAAAATTGAGGTTCTCTTTGTGATCAGCCTCAGTCATTTAGCCATACCATTTTTTTGAGTGAGAATGATAAAAAGCATGGACTCCAAAGTTAGATTCCCAGGAGTCAAGTTTCCACCAACCACTTACTAGCTATGTGACCTTGAAGGACATTACGGAAACTCCCCGTGGGTCAAGTTCTCATCTATGAAACGGGCACATGTTACATCTGCCTCTCCAGAATTAAGGAGGAGCAAATGAGTTAATCCATGTAAAGCCCTTAAAACCCCGCCTTTATTTTTTTGCAGATCTAACGTATCGCACTGTTTAAGAAAACCGCCTAGACGAGCTACTATGATTTACTTGTGTAGGGTCAGCCGCATCAAATGGCATTTTTCTCATCTCACTTTGGAGTCTTACCATTCCTCTACCCACCACAAAACAACCTCCCTCCCTTCAGGCTTGTGTCAACCACCCAGAAAAGTGTCTGGTGCGTAACACAGGGCAGGGACTCCTCAAATGTTTGCGGGCTACATATAGTCCGATACGACATAATTCCAATTTGTCTCAAAATGTTATCTTTTGTTAGTGTGGAGAATACTAAAGAAAAAGAAATTTTTGCCTCTGGGAGTAATTACCAGCCTTTATGGCCCCAGATACAACCATGTCTTTAAAAAATTTTTTATTTTATATTGGGATACAGTTGATTTGCAATGTCCTGTTAGTTTCAGGTGTACAGCAAAGTGATTCAGTTATACATAATCTATTATTTTTCAAATCCTTTTCCCATTTAGGTTATTACAGACTATTTAGTAGAGTTCCCTGTGCTAAATAGTAGGTCCTTGTTGGTTAGTAGGTCTATTTTATATACAGTAGTCTGTATATGTCAATCCCAAACTCCTAGTTTATCCCTCCCCGCACATTTCCCCGTTGGTAATCATAAGTTTGTTTTCTAAGTCTGTGAGTCTGTCTCTGTTTGGTAAATAAGCTCATTTGTATGATTTTTTTTCACTGTGGAATCTACAACCATGTCTTTATGTCACCTTGTAATCCATGCCTTGCCCTGAAACTGAAGTCCTCCTGGGAGGGTCAACAATACACCTGCTGTTCCTGAGTAGTGGATTTTTTAATTTGGAAACAGGCTTTTGCCGACAGATGTGTAAAAGTGCACCTACCTATGCAGTTCCCCATCACCTCGACAGCTGTGGATGGCCAAGAACCCACATGCTCTCTTTTCACTTGGCATTAATGGATGCTCGGATTTTTCTCCACAGGTCTACCAGTGTCTGATGCTGTCAGGTGTCCCAAGGACCGTTTGGCTCATTGCATCCATGTGGGTTCCCACACCCCTGGTGGAAGCAATTCCAACACAAATATTGAAGACATGCACATCTGAACTTCCATTTCCTTCCGAAGGAAATGAGAGCTACCAGGGTGTCCTTCCTTAGGCACCGGTCCTGTTTCCAACTTCTCATGGCCCCCAGAGCTCCCCAAGTATACCACGTGGTACCTGGGTGGGCTCATTTCACAATAATGAAAACTGCCTTGTTTTTCTTCTGTGTAATCTTCTTTCAATCCATTATGTTAGCTCTTTTTTTTTTTTCAGTGTTGCTTGAGAAATACTGAGTAAGTGATTAATAACCCGTCTTGGTTTTGCTTTTGCTCTCACTGGCTTGAAGAGAAATGATGTGACCTGCAGATGTTTGGACAAATAGTACATTGTGTTAATGACAGATTCTGCTCAGACATGCCCCACGCAATTGAGCTTATCAGCACTCAAAGAACAGGTATTCCTGGACTTTGTCTAATTGTCCTTTCTTTGCTTTCCTCGTCAGACTAAACACCAACCATATCAAAAAGGGGACTGGACAAAACAGTGTTCAGAGCTGTGCACTGCTTTTGTCCTCTGCAAGGCAGACAGAGGGAGAAACGTGCAGACAGGCCTATGTGGAGGTGGTATCAACAATCCTAACAGAATAGAAGCGTTCTTACATACAAGGCATGTGCATGGCACCGTGTAGGTCAGATATCTCTTAAGATAAATTGCTTTTTAATTTTTACTTAAAGTGTGGTAATAGGAAATAAGGTTTCTTAAGCAGATAAAAATTACCAGCCAGAGTTAATTAAGTCATCTTTTATAGTATGTGGTTTCATTAAAATCGGTGATTAATGATAACTGAGACTCCCTGGGCCGGTTTATATAAAACTTTAGTTGGGATTGTAAAGGAAAAGGAAGGGGACATAATTTCCAAATTGTGTCATGTTCCCTAGATTAAGAAAATTCAAACAAGGTTAGAATTAGCTATGAGAGGAATATGGTTAAAATATAGAACCCACATTTTAGAACCGGTAGGGACCTTTGAGTGACTTAATCAACATACCCATTTTACAAAAGGGGAAAAAGATGTCTGGGAATTCAGTCACACGGCTCTTCAATAGCCGAGCAATAGCCAGAACCCACTTTTTAATCTGAGATTCGTATATTTTTTCCCACCACCTCTTCCTAGTCACAGTTTAAAAAAAAAAAAAAATTTGTTAAGCACATACTAGATGTAGGGACTAGTTCAGGTGAGAAAACAGAACCTGAGACTTCATCACATCCACCATCAAAGTTACGTTTTCAACGTCGCAAAAGAGAGACAGCTGCAAAGCATTTGATCTTAACAATGACAATGAAAAGGAACCTTAATTGGAAGTTGCAAAATCACCACATTGCATTAGCACAAGACGCCGGTATGCACGCATGAGGGCCCTTTGCAGATGGGTTGCAGAAACTTCGTTTATGTAGGCACTTGAGGGAACAGATGGGACCCGCGGCGTCCCAGGGCAAATGTGGGTTTACAGCATCTTCCTCACAAGCCAGAGAGGCTCCCTCTACCTGACGGAAGCCACCCGACGCCTCTGGACTGTGAGTCCCTAAAGAAAACCTGTCCCCAGTGGACCTCTGCAGTACATTGTAAATGGTGTTTGATGTCGACAAAAGGTCCATTGTATTTAAACTTTATAAAGGAAAAATAAGCATCACCCAGGAGGCTAGAAAGTTAAAGGGAAAAACCCACATTTATCTAAATGTTCTCTGCTGTTGTCATAAACCCATTGTAGACAGTTTTCATTTTTCCTCCAACTTCTGTGGTTAGTATGTATGGTACCTACCCCCTCCCCTGATCTATCGATCCCCCAAATATTTTAAGTTCTTGCCACTAGAGAATTAAAGGAAAATGCATGTAAAGCTGAGCTTCACGAAGACTCTGCTAACAGGCAACGTCAGGGTCTTTAGTCTGTAAAACACTGATAAGAATGTGTGTCTCGGTTCCTCGTAAGGTAGCATTTCAGCATCTCATAAAGAAGCTATCAGAGAAGATAGCTGCTTGGGAGCATGAAATCCACAGGTACTATCAAACGAAAGCCGTCAGTGAGCTGAATGCTGAGGCTATTACAGGAATGTAGAATATCCGCTCTACGATGGCGTCTTCTCGAATTATTTAAGATCACTTGTAAAATTGACTTTGTGAAAACACAGCCCTCAGCACTGCTTGCCCCTCGCAGGCAGCACAAGCTGTTGGGGATTTACTGACCTGTCGCTCCCCTGTGTTACTTCACTACCACTTAACGGTCTGTTTAGACGGTTATGGTGTGTACAAACTCCCTACCAGCAGCTCCCAGCACCGCGCATTGACAGGTACCTGCCACAGAGATAAAATAAGGCGCCTCTTGCCAGAGCACACGGGGGCACAGAAACGGCCCTCGTTCTCTAATCAAAGGCAGGGTTTTCCTCAGGAGCCGGGATGGGAAGTGAGGAATCTCTATACTTTCCACTATGTCCTGAGCATGGAAAGCAAAAGCTAGACTCAGACCTGGCTCCAAGTCCTAGTCTCCACTCTTACTGGTGACTTGACCGTGGGTGTATCAGATCACATCCCTGAGCCTCAGGCCGGTCGCATGTAAGACAGGAACATTCAGTATCTGCGTTTCCTGAATTTCTTGGGAAAACTTAAGGATGAAATGGGTACGCAGATTTTGTAGTATAGCATACAAATGCTAGCTATGCAGATATTCATGATCAAACTCTCTCTCCTCTCTCTCTCTCTCTCTCTCTCTCTCCCTCTCTCTCAGTTCAATCAAAATTGTTAGCAAGCTAGCTTGGGAAATACAAAAGCTATCCTCTGCCTTGGGGGTGAACTAAGAGAAAGGGGTCTGAGGCGCAGTCCTACTAGCAAAGAGCTTACCATCCTGCAGAGGCGATGCCGCATTGCATGGACTCTAAGTTTTGATTTGACGTGGTAACATCTGTGGATTGGAGATACATCTCACAACCAATGCTGCAGCATGAATTGGCAGATTCTTTTTTCGTAGTGGCATATGAAATAACGATGCCTGGTACTTACACTCAGAGGTGTCTTGGATTCAAGGAAGTATAGTACTATGGCCTCACAGGTAACTCTTGTCCAGGATGGAAGGGGCTGAGGGAGGAGGGAGACGGATCCCCTGAGGACAGATGCTGAAAGACTTTGCAGGAAAAGTGACTTTGTAAGCTGCGTGGCTGGAAAATTATGCTGAACTGGATAGGAACTAGTTTTGGAGGAAAGATAAATTTTGCAAGCATTCCATTTTAAAATTCAAGAGTTTCCTATTACAGCAAAAGAGAAATGTAAAGAGAAGAATCTGACTACTAGTGGGGAAAAGGTGAATAAAAGGCAACACTCCTCCCT
>NW_020175024.1:960815-1031275 GCF_003031525.2 Neophocaena asiaeorientalis asiaeorientalis
CTCCCATGCAGGACTCAGGCCCTCAGACAAGAGCTGACCTCAGCCGTATTCTTCCCCACACTGTACCCCTTGGGTGAACCCGGCTCTAATCTAAAACAGAACGTTCTGAGTCTCAGGCTCTGAGACTGGCCTCTGGAGTGACCCCAACTCGGTCCCAGGGCAGAGCAAACAGCCTTCATGCAGGTTTAGTTTCTCGTAGGCCTTTGCTCTTAGGAATGCAGCTATGTGGCCATTTCCCTGACCTGGACCCTGTCATAATGAATCCTTCCTTCCCGTTGAATTATTTTCCCTTCTCTTTCCTCTAAAAGATTTATCCCATATGCCAACCTTTAGTGAAACTTCTTTTGCAAAAGAAAAAATAAACAAGCAACCAGGACTTGAGTGGCCAGAGTTGGGACAAAATCAAATGGCGTTTCCTGTATTTAAAAGGTTGCGAAATATGCTAAGGATAAAGAAGAATGTTGACATAGCGTAAATGCCCAATTATAACAGGAGTTCGAAACCCAGTTTATGGCATCACTTGTCTCCTGCCCCTCCTAATCTCCCGTCCTCCTTGTTTCCTGTGTTCTCTCCTCTTTACTGGATTTACTCTGAGCTTTTAAATTTCTATTTTCTCGGTATGACAGCTGCACACTCCAACTTTTCTATCATGTATGTTTAATTCTCAGGACTGTAGAATCCTGATTTCCCATGTTTGATCTACCTCGACCTTTCCATCTGGTTATTTTCACCCTTCTTCCTCTTGCTTTATTATTTTCTCTTTCCTGTTTATTATTTATCTTCCTTCACTCAGGTTTCCATTTTTCTATTCGTGAAGTCATTCTACATCACTTGTAGAATAATTATTGAATCCAGGATACTCCCAAAATGTCAGGGTATCTGCAAATGAGAAGCTGTGCTCTGTTGCAGTTACGAGGTATAAAAATAAACTTGACCAAGCTACCATCTGACAGTCTTGAGGCTGTTAGGATTGCATTCAGGGATGCTCCCAAGTGCCCTCTTAAAGGAATGTTGTCATTTGCTCAGGACAAGGACAAAATTCAGAAAGAAAGGGGGTGGGAGGGAGAGGCAGTGTGAATAGGGGTCGCAGCCTCTGGTGCCAAAATTCCTGTGTTCAGACCCCAACTCTACTTCCAGCTTTAGCTGTGTAACCTTAGGAAAGTTACTTCTCTGGGGTACATTTGCCAAATACAGACGATCCTATACTACCCCTCTTATAAGATTTTCATGAGAATTAAATGAGTTAATGCATTTGGCACTTAAAATTGTGCCTGTAACACACTAAAGCTATGTATTAACTATTATGATTTGCCTAAGTCACTTGAGTTGGTATCAGGCACAAGAAAATATGCATTTTGGGAAATACACCTCCTCTTGCATGTGTCCATCTGTGTTCAGGTTTGAGAAGGCTTGAAAGTAGTGATTGTCGAAGTTGAAGCCTTTGGACCAGCAGCAGCATCTAGGAACTTGTCAGAAAGGCAGATTCTCAAGCCTGACCTCTGACCCAGCCCCGGCCAACTGAATCAGAACCCCTGAGAGTGAGGCCTAGCAGTTCAAGCTTTAACAAGCCCTTCAAGTGATTCTGGTGATGCTAAAGTTTGCATGAGAACCACGGCCCTATGGTGGATATTCTCTCTCCTCCAAAGGGGTGTCCAGAATACAAAACAGAGCTGTACCCACCTCACCCCACCGCCACTACCACCAGCAACATGGTGAGCCCCTGTGTGCTACGTGGTCATGCTCTTTGGAGCAGCTTGGGTAGGGAGCAAGCTGTGGGTGCAGGGTAGCAATATTCTACCTAAGGAATATTAGCGTCACCTCTTCCATTGGCCCACAGTGGTGAATTGCTTATTTCTTTTGGTCCGAAGAGCAGGAATCCAAGAGAGTATAGTAGGTGAGGATGGATCAAAACAAAGAGATGCCCTTCACTGTTACAGGTAAGCAAGACTAACTAGTCCAGACCTTCTTGTGTGTGTATGTGAAGTAGAAAAGAATAGCTTTACTGCTTTGCCGGGCAAAGGAGGACACAGTGGGCTCCTGCCCTGAAAAACTGTGTGTCCCGACCCGGGAGGATTTGCTGAGGAGTTTTATAGCCGTGGTTCAAGGGCAGGCTTGCTGATAAGGATCAAGGTGTGTGCAAGGCCTGCGCTTCTCTAAGCTGGCCTCATTCCTGTGGAATGAAGAATGCCAACATCTCCCATTCGTTGGGTGTTTTAGTTAGTTACCACTGAGTCCAGAAGATTTTCTACTGCAGCTCCAGCGTCTTCTCTCAGTCTTAAATACCAGTGCCTTTCACCTCTCAAATCAATCAAGTCGCCTGGCAGTACACATACTGTGACTTCTACTTAATGTTTCTAAGTTGTCCTCTTTGGGGTATGTTTGGGACCTTATGAAGTTGATACTTTAAGGCAAATCACGATGGTTTCCTTCTGGAGCTCCTTGGTGGTTGGAGAAGGTGTGTTTTAGGGATGTGGACTATATGCACCGCTGTCCATAGTATGACCCATGTGCATTGCTCTGTCCTGTCAGGCCCGGGTGACCCGCCTGCACCTGTGAGACTCTATCAGATGTGGGTGAGGGTTGGGCACACCTCTCTTGTTGATTGCAAAAAGAGATCACAGCTGACCGCTGCTGCTGCTGACATCCCAAAGAGACAGTAGCTCAGAGGCCACAACATCCCCCAAGGCAGACTTCCCAGAAGTCCTCATAGAAGAACCAGACAGTGAGCACCTCGGTAGAAGCGTCCACACTACGACCTTAGAGCCGTCATTCCCAAAGACGTGCTACTGATGCAGTCTCCTTGCGAGTACTGGGTTGGCCAAAAATTTTCGTTCAGGATTTTCTGTAAGATGTCACAGAACAAAGTTTTTGGCCAACCCAATACAGATTTCTGTGTTTAGGGAGGAGGTTACACCTTCATATTCACTTAACCAGCCACAATGGTTATCTTCAGTTCATTGATGCAGAAGCTGAGGTTCAGAGAGGCTGTAAGAACGAAAGGCACAGAACTAGTCCTAGAGCTGAGGTGAGAGCCCAGGTCCTCTGACCCCAATCCAGGCATTTTCTCCTTCACCACATGTTTCCTCTCTGCAGCCCACGACCTGGGATGGACGGCGGGTCTTCTGCTTGGAGAGGACGTGAATTCTCAGCAGGAAGGCCCTTTCTGAACCTAAGAAATGAAAAGGCAATTTGCTTACTGGATTCGGCAGCCCCTGTGCCGATAGCCGCTGCTATTCTCCAGTAATTTTCCCAGACATCAACTTGGTAGAACCCAGGGCTCGGCCACGCAAGAGAGGATGGCGACCATTAGCTTATAGCAGCCCAGTCCCATAGTCCCAGCCACCTTCGTGCTCAGGGAAATGCTTTGTGCCTATACCACCCAATATGGTAGAGGAGGAACTAAGTGTTTCATTTCATTTCATTTTTATCAATATAAATTCTAAAAGTCACCTGTAGCAGTGGCTACCATATTAGACCACAGGTTTATAAGGTCATTTTTTAGTTGGCTGTTAGGATAGATTCTCCAAAAATATTATTTAATGGTACAGGTGAACTTATTTGCAAAGCAAAAGTAGAGTCACAGATGTAGAAAACAGACTTATGGTTACCAGGGGGAAGGGAGGGGGAAGGATGGATTGGGAGATTGGGACTGACATATACACACTACTATGTCTAAAATAGGTAACTAATGAGAACCTTAAAAATAAAATAAAATACCTTATAAATCATTGAAAAAAAAAAACCAGCAACAACCAAAATATCATTTAACTTCTGTCCCTTCAACCTCTGTAAACAAACAACAAAATCCACGTTTACCCCAAATATGCAGCATGTCTATCTGAGGTGTGTGTACCCCCCAGCAGAGCCCCCATCACCTCCTGGCACTTGTTAAATTGTCTGATTGTTTTCTGAAAAGTCAGCACAGGGGCTCCCTCTCTGAACTCAAGCTTTATTTATTGTTGTTATTTCCTATGAACCAACTGGGTGGGGTGAGAGTCAGCGGATGGCCCAACAATGAAAGATTTGTCCTCTGTGTGGGCAGAGCCTTCTGTGAAGAATTATAAATTGCCTCAGCTCCTGCCTGTAGAAGTGAAAACGCACAGGTGATGAGGGTCCTACACAGTTGTTTGATGACAGGGACCTGCTCCTCAGCTTTATCTCTTCTTTGAAGCCTCAGACCCCGGGCTCTGTAATTACAGCCACCCCCAGGACGGGCCCCCCTTTCTCCAGAATGAGGCTGACCTGAGGCTCCTCACCTGGGGCTGTTCCCTTGTCAGCTGGGAGCTCGCAGTGGCAGGAGGGGGCTGGTGCGTGATGCGCTCACACCAGTCAGTGCGTTGCACGTGATGTCACCTGTAGGCGTCCTCTCCAGAAAAGAGCAGTTCCTGACAGTGCAACCTTCTTTATGCTCCTAAGGAGAGAAGACCAGCTAGCCAAATTCTTTTCATTCAGAAAGCTGAAAAGGGAATGAGAAATAAATTGTTTTCCCAATTAAGTGCACCTCTTTCCTGCATCTGCTGATAGTAAAAAAAAAACGTGTGCAGTGAGCTCGATCCGAATTATTACATAGTGCATAGCATGTACAATCTGTGTTGCCTTATACATCATAAACCTTTACCTAGGAGGTCATCTGTGGTATCCATGGCCCTAAGGGATACTTGTAGGCAGAATAAGGCACACACCCTTACCCCATGCTTGCCTGCTACGTGCCTTCTCAGCCTTGGGCTTTGCCAGGAACCGCATACACGTGCTGCCCTGGCCACACATAAATCCTGGGCATTTCTGGGATGTGCCCTCTCTCCTCCTACAGCAGATGCAGACTGGTCCCTTTGTCTCAAGTGCCTTGTCCTGACTTCTCCCTTTGCCAGAGATTTGAAGAAAGAGAGCCAGGCTCTAAATACCTACTCATTGGTTCACACTTATGGAGCCGCTGTACGAAGTGTCAGCCACTAAACAAGACACAGACAATGAAAAGGTGACAGGCGAGGTTCCTGTGTCCAAATGGGGCTCTGCCGGCTTCTAGCCGGATAATTCTAAGGGTTAATCAGCCTCACGCGGGAAACCACGGGGGTGCCGCATCCCCTGCAGGTGTGCGTAGTGGGAAACAGGTGACAGCCCTCAGCCTCGCTGCCAGGCCAGCACCTGGCAGGTCACCAAGCTGCTTCCGTCCCCTTTAAAGCTGTCCCTGCATCCCACCTGTTCCGGGGACACATCCTGAGCATATGTAGCTGGACTTCACCTCTTCCTCCCCAGCACGCCCAGAGCACGTTGTCTGAACCGAAGGAGCACGAACTTCTCTGTGTTTTGTGCCAGCTACTCACATGAACTTGCGCCTCCCTAGCAAGATTTTGAGTTTTACAGGAAATGGTTCGGGTGTCTGTCCTCTCTGTAACCCCCAAATCACTTCTGTTCAGTTCAACCGGTCATTTTCAACTGCCTTCTGCCTGCCAAGCACTGAGTTAGAAACAGGTCAATAAGCCACGAAAGGCACAGCATGAACAGGAGAATGTGTGGGCGTGACTGGTTTTATCCGCTTAGCACCTCTTCCTTCTTTAGGAAATGACCTCACCCTTCCTTTGAAAAATCATTGGGCTCATTGGGTGGAAGGAAGGGCATGGCACAGGACGCAAGGAGGGGGAATCATTGGGATCCCTGGACTCTCCGTCCTCACCCCCCACCCCATATCCCTGCCCTTTGCCTTGTGACTTTGCCATGCTTCCCACCAGAGGCTCGGTGCCCATCCCCAGCCCTGGACTTGGCGCTCAGCCAGACAGAACAGTCTAGAATTCAGTGTGCCACTTCCAAGCCCGGGCCCTGAGATCCACCAAGGACTTCCATTCCCCTCTGCACCCCTGTCACTGCCCTAAGAAGAACTGCCCCGTCAGCCCGGGCACCAGAATGAGGCACGTTGACAGAGCAGGCCTGAATTTAAGCCACCACAAGGAGCCTGGCTCAGCCTGACCTGCAGTGCAAAGCAGAGCCGTCAGCGCTACGTTGGTCAACCTCCAGCCAACCTGCAGTGGCACAAAAAATAAATACTTATTGACCTATCCCACTGAGATTTTGTGCTTGTGGGTTTTGCAACAAGAGATGATCCATGTGTTGGAGCCCGCCCTTCCCCTCCTTCTGTCCTCTGCCAGGCTCTTCCCTCCACCCAAGAGCTTGATATGGGATCTGGATGGGCTTGCCGTCTTCCTAGAATACATCCTCCCTAAGCCAGAGCCATCATTAGTGGTCTTGGGGCAAGCAGGTGACCCAAGAAGGAGAAACCAGAATTCGTGCTGCAGACCTTTCACATTAGAACCGGGGGAAATGCAAGCTTAAGCCCCTTCTGGCAAAGGACAACAGATCGTCGACAGAAAAGAGGAGAGAGAGAGAGACTGAGACAGACGGAGGCAGGGAGCAAAAACATAGGGACGGGGACTTCCCTGGTGGGCCAGCGGTTAAGACTCCATGCTCTCAATGCAGGAGGCCTGGGTACTATCCCTGGTCGGGGAACTAGGTCCCTCGTGCCGCAGCTAAGAGATCCCGCACTCGGCAACAAAGAACCCATGTGCCGCAACTGAGACCCGGCGCAGCCAAATAAATAAATAAATAAATATTTTAAAGGAAAAAAAAGAAACATAGGGGCAAACCAAGACCAGTGTTCAAGGCCCTAATGTAGAATCTGGGGGTCTGGGAGGAACCCTAATTCTGCTGTCCTCGAGCTTGGTTGTTCAGCGTTTCCTTCAGTTCTGTGAGCTAATCCAGGGTCCAGCGAATTTCCTGTTCAGCTCAAGTTGATTCAAGTTTCTGCAACCTTGAAAACTCCAGAGACGAAACGTGAAGCGAGAATGGAGTCTGATAAAGCTATCCCAGAGCCACGAAGGGAGTGCGGAGGGGAGGGTCACCAACCCAGTTCAGAGAGTTAGAGAAGGATTGGGGACAGGAAACAGCTCAGCCGACACCTAAAGGATCAGCGGGAGTTGGCCAGAAGAGGGACCAAAGATGGAAGAGCCTCTGCAAGGCCTGGAGAAGTGCGTGTGGGACATGAAAAAGGGCCAGCGTGGAAGGCCTTGTAGATCAGCCTAAAGCGGTAGGGCTTCTGATGGCAGGTGGGGGCCCCTGATGGACGGTAGGGTGTAGCAGCCTTTGAGAAGGCTTCTCTTCTGGCCGCGGGTGGAGAGTGAAGTCAAGAAACCAGTTAGGAGGTTGTGAGAAGCCTCCAGACGTGAGATGAAGGTCTGCCTCCTGGATCCGGGCGGAGGCCTTTCACACGGGGCTCCCTCGGAGTCCCTGTGTGGTATTCGCCTGCTGAACTGGAAACTCAGAGCCGCTTTCTCCAGTTCCCTTTCAGGGGCTGTACCTTCCACGTGAGCTCACACGGAGCCCTGCTTTGATGAGGGGACCGTTGTCAGGCCACCTTGTCCCAATTCTCCTCCTAGGGGGCTCTTCTGAATACGCACCCCTTGGGATGTCTTCCGCCCTCAGGCCGCCAGCTCCGTCTCATTGTGCAAGATGTGCTGTGTTGCATTTCCCCAGAATAAAATGGTTGTCATTTACTTACCTAGCAGTTGTCAAAGCCTGAGATTTCATTCTGTAGGCGTAAGCAAGTTTTTCCCCGGTAAATGTGGCTTCATCTCGAGTTTGTTATCTGCTGGCAACAGTGAACAGAGATGCTGTCCTTGCTCTTCCTTTCTCCTACGAGTGACAATTAGGGACCAGTTGTGCCTGAGCACAGGTGCGTCTGTGAGTGATTGACACCCTTGAGTCATGTGCTCAGGAGCTGCAATAGATTTTCCAGAAGACCTTCAGATGAAGAAGCGGCTTGGGGATACACCACGGAACCCCAACGGGAGAAAACGGTGGCTTCCCTCCTTTTGGAGCTGGTGGGGAAGAAGAATTCTGTTTCCTGGGCCGACAAGGGGACACTGGCTTTGGGAGAACTCAGGACCCAACTCTTTATCGAGGAAGGTGAATTCAAAAGGACGACCTAAGGAAAAGTGCTTCGACGAGCAAAATTGCATTTCCCTCTGGTTGGCCTCATGCCTATGGCACCTACGGATGCAAAACACATCTGGGCTGGGCTGGGCTCAGAGAGCTACAGTGGGCGGAGGTGAAGTAAGGAGGAAAAAAGTTGGTCTCTGGATTGTATAGGCGATCATCTGGTTTTCATAGGATTCCCCTCTTGCTGTTGTGTCTCTAGGCATCTCCCTCCAGGCCAGTATAGGTGGGAACCAGATGTGGCCCCGGGGCACCTCCCAGCCAGCCTCCTGGCCACAGGAGGGCTTTGGCTTTGACGTCTGCCTGCAGCAGTCCCTGGGGGAGCAGGGGCTCACCACTGGGGCTTCTTCCCGGCCCCGTGGGTCTCTTGCCCACACACATAATGAGGTCGCACTTCAGCAATGCCTTTGTTAGACCCCAGTGATGTCCCCACCCTCCTGACAAAGCAGCTTTTGTGTCTTAATGTCAAAATAACCACTTAACCCAAAATGATGGCCAGGCTCAGAAATAGCCTTGCTTTATCCTTACGGAGGAATAGGGAAAAAAAAAGAGAGAGAGAGTGTTAAATGTTTAACCTGGATTGATGACTTTTGCTGAAACTACTGGATAAAATGAAAACTTTCTTAGAGGCATAAATCATGGGGGAGATTTTCCCCCTCTCATTGATTTTTGGATTCGGTTAATGATTCCAGCACTGAGAACATAAGGCTAGGTGGAAGTTAAAGGAATGGAAAGGCCACATTAACCTCTAAATTTTACCTCTATGTTGATTTTTGACAGTGAAATACTATAATTAACCCAGACTGTTTTCCCAAGATTTAATTTTTTGCTGATGTTCAAAAGTATTGCAGAAAAGCTGATTCCTAATTATTACATACAGCATTGCATAAATTTCTTCCTAATTAAAAAGCCTCTAAATTCTAAATAATCAACTTACAAAGACATATGGTTTTGAAAAATTAGGCATTTAATTTCTAAAGATTTATTAGTAATTTGTATTATAGCTAATTAATTATGGTTATAATACTACTGCAGTCAGGGTACAGATTGATGTAATGAGACAACTGCAAATTTATTTTGATATGCCTTCCTTAATATCAGTGTATTACAATATACGTAGTTTTCTAACCCCTTCTTAATTATGTCTGAAAGCATTAGTTTAATGAAAGATAAGAGTGCTTGATAAGGGTACCATCAGATTTTACTTGAAAAACCATTTTCAACATAAATTGTTTTTTGCCTTGGCAAAATGAAATTTGCTGTTGGTAATGTGTTAGCAGACAGAAATGCCTTAAAATTAAATAGTATTTGACACAGAATATCCCATTAACCCTTGTGACAATTCACAGAGAGCTTGGCATGATGAGAAAGTAGTTAAACTGTACAAAGGAAGCCAGCTGACAAAAAGGAATAGAACTCAACATAAACAATGATGGAGCTGTAAATATTCACAAACGCAGGAGATAGGTGGGGAGGGTTTTTTCCTATTTCCTTTGTCATGTGAATTTCTAGGCATTAAAAAGAATCTAGAAAGTGTTTTGGGTATTAGCAGGCTTGTCTTTGAAGTTGGAGGAAGAGAAAGATTTTTTTGATTCAGTGGTAGAAAATGCCACTGATCTGTTTCACTGAATAGAAACACATGATGTTTCTGAATAAACTGGGGGACAGAAACATCTTGCCGGTTGCAAGAAGAAAGGAAAGGGAAGAGCATGAAAGTAGCTCGGTAGAATGTGGGGAGCGTGGCAAGCGGCTCTCAGAGTGCAGCAGCATGCCGGACTCGGGTTAGCAGAAGGACGCCCGTCCCCGTGGAGGGCCCCAGGAAAGGTTCCTGGGTTGGTGGCAGAAATTCTCCATCCAGACATCTTCCTGACAAAATCCCAGCGTTCAGAGTTGACTGGGCGACGGATCAAGTCTGGCTGCCCTGCTTTCCTTGTTTTACGTGGTAACACACTTGGATCTTTTGTTCTGTGGCTTCTTCCGTGCTATCCTTGGCTTGGATTGTCTTTGTTACCGCTGTGGCTTCTACCACTTGTTTCACGTTTCTTCCCCTAGTCTTTCCACAGCACAGCCGTTGGGCCTCGCTGTGTGACTTGGAGGAAGTCACTGAACATCTCATAAGGCTCAGTTTCCCCTTCAGTAAAAGGATGCCAGTAATAGAACCAGCTGCAGCGTGTTCTGGTGATGGCTGCTAGCCCGTGCTCTGCATGCACCTAGAGGAGAGGACCAGCGCAGAGGACCGGATGTCGGGTCTATGGTGGGGGACAGTTTTCACTCATTCATGTTACAAATATTTACTGTCCACCCACTCTGTTTTCAGGGGGGCTTCCTTGCTGCGGACACACAAATAAATAGAATGCAGAGTGTCTGCCCTCTCAGAATTCACAATCGAATGGAAAGGAAAATGGTGCCTATAGAAATAATTGAAATAATAGTGTCAAGTGACAAAAATAATTCAATTTAGTAACAAGTTTGACGTCATTTGTTCAAAGGAAAACAGTCCATGGAGGGGGCAGGACAGAGCCTCGCAAACAGCGGAGCACGCTTCCGCAGGGTTCTGGGGCACGAATGAGTTTTGCAGGAGTTGGAAGAGGCAAGGTGGGAACGGGAGGTCAGGGACTCCCCTGTAAGGCTGGCAGGTCCTGTCTTCTAGGATAAGGTGGGCTAGCTAAAGCTGAGTTGGAGGGTTGTCACTGGTGTATGTTAGCGTTGCTTGGCAGGCGTTTCCTGTAAGTACAGGGGGACTTCGGTTTAGATTTGCGACGTGGGCCAGGCCACAAGGGTGGCCTCCATTCCGTGGGTCCCAACATTTGCATTAACTTCATCCATAGCAGTGATGTTTCGGTTTCACGGGGACCCAGAGAGAAGAGTCTTAGGTAGGTTGTAACGTCTAAAAGAGAAGATGATAAATATTTGAGTCTTTTTTTTTTCCTCTTAAAATAAAATCTTTATGGCGATATAATTCACGTACCAAACAATTTACCCAGTTAAAGTGTACAATTGAATTTTTATCAGCATATATATTTTTATTGAAGTAGAGTTGATTTACGACGTTGTGTTAATTTCTGCTGTGTAGCAAAGTGATTCAATTATACATGTATACGTGCTTTTTTTAATATTCTTTTCCATGACGGTTTATCGTAGGATAGCGAACATAGTTCTCTGTGCTGTACGGTAGGACCTGAGTCTTGCACGAAGGCAAATCAGGTGCGGGAGAGGACTGAAGCGGGTAGGAAAGCAAGACCAAAGGTGCCAGGACAGGCGTTAAGGAAATACGTAGAGACTGGAGCTGGTTGTGGCTGACGAGGTCAAGTGAGGCTGGTGGGAGAAGTGTTCGAAGGCTAAGGCCAGGCCCAGGGCTGTGTACCAGGCAAAAGACAACCTGGGGGTGTAAACATGCCAGCGCACCTGTGTGACTCTTAGCAGGCACACTCACTTTTCCTCTTCAGAAACTAGCGCAGGGTTTTAAATACGTAGTGGAAATCTACTCCAGACAGAATAACCAAGGGCATATCCTATCATTTGTGTCAAGGTTGGGGTTCAGAATAGTAAAAGTCATCATCAAAGGAAAAAATAAGTTAGCTTAAAAATTACTCTTTTGGGGTATTTCATTTCATTCCACGTATGATAAACTTTTAACAAGCTTCCTTCAGTCAACAAATGTTTATTCGATTCTTATTATGGGCTGGTGGACATCCCACCAAGCCTCCTTGACTATATGAGTTTGACTTTTCCTGGTACAGTAAAACATGAATAAATTTGATAACTTTTATATTAGGTTAGCTCCATTCTTAATACTTAAGCCCTCGAATATTGAATTTATTTAAAAAGTATTTATTGAGCATCCCTTCTGTTCCAAAGAAGCATATATATTTGTTTGGCAATCAAGTGTCACATTATCATAATGTTTTCTGTATCCATGGTCAGGGATTAGAATTAACTGACTTTGGGTAAACAATTTAACCTCAGTGGGCCTCGTTTTCCTCATCTATAAAGTGAGTCCGTTACATAGATCTTTTCCGGCTCAAAAGTTGTGTGATTTTTTAAAATAAGCAGGCTTTTTTTTCTGTTAGGAAAAATATCTTTCCTGTCTAGTTCTCAAGGGCTGATGTATATAACATTTAACTGAACGTTATAGCTTTCTTTTTTTTTAATTGAAGGATAGTTGACTTATAGCGTTGGGCCAATCTCTGCTGTACAGCAGAGTGACTCCATTATATACATATACACACATTCTTTTTCATATTCTTTTTCATTATGGTTTATCACAGGATGCTGAATATAGTTCCCTGTGCGATACAGCAGGACCTCGTTGTTTATTGAAGGTTATAACTTTCATACACTCTTGAACTGAAATTCAGGATTACATCAAAATAAATCTTTGGGGTGAAAGTTCTGCTAATGTTGGATTTTGGATATCACACAATTTTATATGAAATTTGTTGTCACTCCATCTCACTTAATCCATGTGTCCACGCACTGGTTTCTGCCAAAATAAAAGGTAGAAAAGCTCCAAATTTGGGGGCCAGCTGAAAGGCACCTTCCATCCACCCCACCATGAGAGCTTAAATAATTGAGACGGGATCCTGAACTCCAGGCGGTGGCTTCCAGCCTGGTCCATCACCATTAACTACAGAAGCCACATAACCCACAGATGCTCTAGCCTAACTCCGATTATGACCCATGAAAGTTATAGTCCTATACCGAGGGGAGAGAAAGGCCACAAAAAGGCTTTTAAAAAGCTATTTAATACATCAGCTTTCACAAAGATAGACGGCATCACTAAGACCAGACGAGAAAAGATGTGCCCAACTTCATAAGGTATTGGCACTGTTAATCATGTTGTGAAATATTGCTGGCATATATCTTAGAAAACACAGCACTGTTCTCATATTTCCAGTGGGAGAGATGACAGTTTTAACGTTGAGATACACTGATAATTCCAAGCCCTCTTTCCCCCCCAGTATAGAATAAACCCAAGAAGTAGATTAAGCAACCCAGTGGGGTCTAGAAGCATAAGTACTAATACTGAACTTTGTAAATTCTGCCACATTCCATTACAAGGATATCGCAAAATTTCATTAACAAACAGCCGCATACATATGTGTATGTGCAGGCTATAATGTGATAAAATTATCTACATCAAGATACACTTTATATATACAAAATGTTAAAATGTTATAAATGTATATACCTGTGTAATTTTAGATGGACTTTTAAAAGTTTATGGAAATAATTAGCTGGTTTCTATTTATACTTCTCCATTTCTAATTTTTAAAAGTCATAAGAGACAAGTAAAATGCGCAGGTCAGTAGGTTACAAAACTTTTGCACATTTGTTATTTTGATCTTTCCAATTCTGTGGAGTGGGTGGGACTACTTTCCTGATAAGGACTGTGAAAATATGTTGCCCAAGGTCTCCCAGATTAGATGTGGCAAAAGCAGGGTGTTCTTCTGCCTCTAAGTTCAGTGCTCTTCTCACTACACCGTCACGGTTGTACAACAGGTGATCACTTACAGGAAGGTGGGACCAGGGTTCTGATCCAGAAGGATGCTCATCTCTTACTCAAACTTCCACACGTCACTGTGACGCTCACTGAGAAATCTAGCCTCCCGGGCTTGCTGGTCCTCGATGAAGTGCCCTCTCTGACCTCAGTTAAAACTTCAATAACTCTGGCAGGCACTGTAGGTTGCTATTGTTCTTTCTTCCTTACTGAAAGAATCTTGATGTTCTTCAGTGTAGTAACGTACCCATCTTCCAGACTCCTTACACTAGGGGTGACGGTGTGACAGAGTCCTGGCCAGCTGGATGTATAGAGAATCCCTGGATAGGGCTTCTGAGAAAGCTGTTTATTTACTTGTTTGTTTGTCTGTTTGTTTAATTGAAATATAGTTGATTGACAGAGCTGGGCCAATCTCTGCTGTATAGCACGGTGACTCAGTTATACACATATATACATTCTTATTTTGTATTCTCTTCAATTATGGTTTATCCCAGGAGATTGGTTAAAGTTCCCTGTGCTATACAGTAGGACCTTGTTATTTATCCATTCTATATATAATAGTTTGCATCTGCTAATCCCAAACTCCCACTCCATCCCTCCCCCAATGCCCCATCCCCCTTGGCAACCACAAGTATGTTCTCTGTCTGTGAGTCTGTTTCTGTTTGATAGATAGATTCATTTGCGTCATATTTTAGATTCCACATATAAGTGATATCATATGATATTTGTCTTTCTCTGTCTGACTTACTTCACTTAGTATGATCATCTCCTTATGATATTTGTCTTTCTCTGTCTGACTTACTTCACTTAGTATGATCATCTCTAGTTCCATCCATGTTGCTGCAAGTGGCATTATTTCGTTCTTTTTTATGGCTGAATAGTATTCCATTGTATATAGGTACCACGTCTTCTTTATCCATTCCTCTGTGGATGGACATTTAGGTTGCTTCCATGTCTTGGCTATTGTACATAGTGCTGCTTTGAACATAGGGGTGCATGTATCTTTTCAAATTATAGTCTTCTCAGGGTATATGCCCAGGAGTGGAATTGCTGGATCATATGGTAGCTCTATTTTTAGTTTTCTGAGGAACCTCCATACTGTTCTCCACAGTGGCTGCACCAACTTATATTCCCACCAACAGTGTAGGAGACTTGGAAAAGCTATTTAAATGAGAACAGAATTGTTAGCTTTACTCCATATCTGATCCCCTTTATCCTTCTTCTTCCTGCCTGAAATACACACAGTGCTGAAGAGGGAGTAACCAGATTGCAAGCATGAGGATGAAAGTTCCAAATTTAACTAACAGAATCAACACACAGAAAGAGCCTGAACCCTCAGGGCATTAGGGAACCACCATAAGGAACCTGACTATAAGGAACCCACCTCCAGACCACTTGTTCCAGGAAAAACAGAGGCCCCTGGCTGGTTAAGCCAGTGTAGCGGCTCTGACTGCACTCAGTCCTGACTGATAGAGTAAAACAAACTAGAAATGAGACGAAAAAAATGGTAGATGGAACCAGAAGAAAATGGCAAGGTTTGTCTCTCAGGCAGAGACTGTTGTATATAATCAGCAAGTCTCCCACCAACTCTCCACCGCCGGCTAGGGTCCATCACCAGGGGTTACTCAGATTAGGACGAGCGTCCACCACCATGAATGGGCTCTCGAGTTACGGTCTCAGCTGATGTTTCCGGAGAAGAGAGCATTAGGGTTGGGTTTTATAACTTTGCCACTCTCTGCCTCTGTTTCTTTATTTGTGAAATGGGGGCAATAATAAAGCCTACCTCTTAGGATTGTTCTAAACATTTAATGAGATAATACATGTAATATGCTTAGAATAATTCCAGGCATACTGGGAAACAGTTTATAAATGCTACTCATTATCACTATGGGCTGGAATCATTACTGATGCTGCACAGACAAGAAGAACCAGCTCCCAGAGACACAGTCTCAGCACTCCTCCCCTTGCCATAAACAGGGTCACTGCCTTACCCCATTCTTTCCCATACAAAACACACTGGAAGTGGGCATTCCCTGGTGGTTCAGTGGTTAGGACTCGATGCTTTCGCTGCCAGGGCCCGGGTTTGATCCCTGGTCAGGGAACTAAGATCCCACAAGCCGAGTGGCACAGCCAAAAACAAAACAAAACAAAACAAAAAAACACGCTGAAAGTATGGGAGTTTGCCCACTGAGTGATTATAGTGAAAAAAGTAAGCCAGAAATACATGTTGGGTGATTTGGAGGGTCTAGTGTAAGTAGCAGACCTAGTTCTTCTCTTCAAGGGAGCTCCCAGTCTGGTGCAGGGAGGGGGTAGGGCCCAGTGCCTTAACCGCCTCAGGCCTTGTGACACGCCACTCTGCTCCGTGAGGTGCTCATAAGTAGCGTGAGGTCTCAGAGAAAGAAGATCTTAATTTTTTTTTTTAACTTCCTTATTGGGGTATAATTGCTTTACAATGGTGTGTTGGTTTCTGCTTTATAACAAAGTGAATCAGTCATACATATACATATGTTCCCATATCTCTTCCCTCTTGCGTCTCCCTCCCTCCCACCCTCCCTATCCCACCCATCCAGGCGGTCACAAAGCACCGAGCTGATCTCCCTGTGCCATGCAGCTGCTTCCCACTAGCTATCTACCTTTCGTTTGTTAGTGTATATATGTCCATGCCTCTCTCTCGCTTTGTCACAGCTCACCCTTCCCCCTCCCCATATCCTCAAGAAGATCTTAATATTTGCCTGAGTCTTTTAGCCAATGTTTATTGGGGGTCTTGAGCTAAAATACTAACAGCAAAAAAAAGAGGAGGGGAAATGGAATGGAATCAGGTTCACCTTAGAAGAAGCCTGATAGGATGTGAATGCCCCCAGGGTCAGGATATTATCTTATTCATGTAAAAACCCCAGTACAAGTACACTTTCTGGCACATGGAAGGAATTTTCCCAGCTGAGTTCTTGATACTTTTCTGTCTCTGGGATTTTGCTTTTGCAAACACCACAGTTATTCAACACTTCTACTCCTGGCTCTGGCAAAGCAGCTTTTAGCAGACCAATGATCCCAGGAAGAACCCGGAGAAAAGCCAGAGAACATGAAAATAAAAATCTGTTTGAAGGCATCAGAGATCTGCCAAGGCTTGAGGGGCCAGGCCCTCTGAGAAAGGAAGGCCCCACGCCCTTTCCCCCTCAGTAAGTTTTTCATTCTTAATTGCATAAGGCAGAGGTTAAGAAGTCAAGCAAAGGAAAAGCTGCTGAAAAGCAGAGTGAGGGGCTTCCCTGGTGGCGCAGTGGTTAAGAATCCACCTGTCAATGAGGGGACACGGGTTCGAGCCCTGGTCCGGGAAGATCCCACATTGCTGCCAAGCAACTAAGCCCGTGCGCCACAACTACTGAAGCCCGCGCACCTAGAGCCCGTGCTCTGCAACAAGAGAAGCCACCACAGTGAGAAGCCTGCGCACGGCAACAAAGGGTAGCCCCCCGTTCGCCGCAACTACAGAAAGCCTGTGCGCAGCAATGAAGACCCAACGCAGCCCAAAATTAATTAATTTTTTAAAAAGCAGAGTGAGGCTTTCAGAATCTCATGGTGCTGGAAAGGCAAAAAAGAGAATTCTGGGGAGAGGCTCTCATAAACAAAGCTCTTCTTGGGACCTCTAGGAAGCAACACCCCAGGGATGCGTGAACTCAAGGTAGACCCAGCCTGAGAAAGGTAAAACTTTCTCTCAGGTCAACTGAGCCCTTGCTTAGACTGAGGTTAGCTCCCCCTGCTCTAGATGTTGAGATTTACCTTTTACCTTCAGAGAGGGTTGACTTGCTAAAGGAAGATAACATCGTCCAGAGCCTCTATAAAATTTTCATATACAATGTTCTTCATTCCATCAAAACTTAATAAAAAAGTGAGAAACTAAGAAACAGGACCAAGAAGAAACAGATAATAGAAACAGACCCGTAGGTGATCCAGATACTACACTTATCTCTAAAGGTAATGACATTTTAAATAAATGTCATTAGTACATTCAAGAAATAAATGGTAGGATGGAGAATTTCACCAGGAAGCTAGACCCTATTAAAAAAGAATCAGTATAGACCAGGGAACTCTACTCAAGGCTCTGCGGTGACCTAAATGGTAAGGAAATCCAAAAAAAGAGGGGACATAGGTATACGTATGGCTGATTCACTTTGCTGTACAGCAGACACTAACACAACATTGTAAAGCAACTATACCCCAATACAAATATTAAAAACAGACAAATTTTTTTTTAAATTTTAAAAAGAATCAAATGGAAATTCTGTAATGAAAAATATACTGACTGAAATGAAGATCTACAACATTGTAAATCAACTATACTCCAATAAAATAAAATTAAAAAATGAAGATCTCATTAGGTAAGTTTAATAGCAGCTTGGATGCAGCTGAAGAGAGGATAAGTGACCTGTCAGATAGGTCAGGGAAAAGCATTCAGACTGAAGCAGGGAGAAGACTTCGTTGGGTGGAAAATACAGAAAAGAGACATAGGATGTATTAAAAAGTTTTAACATATATATTTGGATTCCCAGAAGGAGAGAAGAGAGAGAATGGGACAAAGGAATTGTATGGACAAAAAAGGCCATGAATTTTCCAAAATTGGTGGAAGACATCACAGTAGTTTAAAGAACATAATTTGAATCCCAAGTTGGATAAAACCCAATTACTCGAAGCCAATTTCTTTCAACACTTGATTTGTTCACGGTTTAGAAGTAAAACCATGAGAAGCTTCATTGAGTACATGTGATTGAGGCTGGAGAATGAGACACTATTGTTCAACTTGACCTCAACTTTGCCTTTAAACCAGAGTAAACCTAGGCAGATCAGGCTAGGATAAAGTTACCCTGGCTTAACTTTAGGACCAGAACAAAAATAAAAACATCAGCTCTGTGATTTTATTATTTTTTTTTAATCTGCTCTGAAGTAAGGAGAGACTATGTCTCAAACAGTACTGCCATCCTAATAACTTTTTCAGCTTTTCGATCCCTGATGTTTTCCTGGAAAATCTTGTCGTCTTTGACATTTGAGTGCTGGTATTTAGCACTTTTATTTCCATTTCTTTTTCTTTTATGAAATCAGTCATCATCTTTATTATTTTTTTAAGATGCCAAGTTTTACAAGCTGTGAATCCTTTTTCTTAACAAAAAACAAAAAAACCCACTAGATATTTTTTCCCCAGAAGCTTGTAGTTGAAGGGCAAAGCCTCCCTAATAACACTGTACTGAATATTTCAGGGTTTCTGGGGTTTTTTTCCTGGACGGCACCCACCTGGAGCCTGTCAGAGGCTGCTGACAAGGCAGGAAGAGCCTGCTCTTGAACTGTGTAAATCCGATCTGGAAACTGCTCGTGCTTGATTCTGATTTGAGGAAAGCAGGGAGGAGTGAGATTTGTCAACATGTCATTGGAGTCTCAGGGTGTTTGACATCGTCCTGGCCAGTCCCTTACTACTTCATTCTCTGCAGAGGGCTCCCCTCAGTGATGAGCAGAGCTGGCACAGCCCGGCGGGCTTCCCCCACATTCCCAAGGTGGTGGCTGTACTCCATCTAACATCCCTGCAGGGTTAGCTTAGCTGGCCTGGGGCTCTGTGTAGCCGGCAGAAACACGCTCCCTGGTAGAAAGCTGACTTGCTAACGCTTACCCCCTTTAAATCCCTGGAGGACTGTTTTTTTCCAACAGTCACTGCCTGTTAGACCAAAGGAGGACCTGCTTCCTTACTATCCCCCATTTTTTGGAAGGATAGGGTTCTAGGGACTGGAGAATTGGCCCCGTGTAGAGAGAGGAATCATAGATATTCCTCAACAGGCTCTCCTGTTCATTCTCCGGCAGATACTTTCTGAGCACCTACTATGAGCAAGGTCCCCAGAGTCGGGGGTAGAGATGGGACGGGGAAAGGAACGTGATCAGTTAGGCGTGGCCTCTGTATTTCAAGCATTGCGCAGAGAAAGACCCTCTTTGATGGTAGGTCGTCGTTGTGACAGTTTCAGTTACACGAAACAAGTAAAGTTTTTCAAGGTCTCTGACCTGGAAGACCATCCCGCACTCCTCTCATACTCCCACCTAACAGCTGGTGACGGCTTCTCAAAAAACCTAATTCACTCACTGCATTTTGTCAGGGATCCTAAAAGGTCTCATGCCCTGCCAACGTTTATTCCATATTTTTTCAGTCTGTGGGAAAGAAAATTGATTCTGTAGGACCCGAGAAAAAAGTACAAGGAGGACAGTCCTAAATCCCACAAGGTAGACTGCAGGCCTGCCTAAATGGCATTTGCCCATCTGAGAGGTGAGCCTAGGTTTGCTTCTCTGCCCTCTCCATGAGACCTGAGCCCTTAGAGGCCAAGGCTATGTTTTAACCAGCTTTCGTTCCCCAGAAAGTGAAGCAGAGCCCTGGCACCTGGTGGAACTCATGAAAGTCATGAAAAGTTTTTCCTTTTGAGCCACAGGATTGACAAGTAATCTGCGAGATCGATGATCTGAGACAAAATGGCAACCGTAGTGGTGTGCTCACAAACGTGTTCTAAGAACCTCTGTGTATCAGGCACTGGGCTCGGTGATGTGGGGATACAGAGTTACTTAAGAGAGAACCCCTGCTCTCACCTGGCTCACTACGTGGATGGAGAACGGAGGCACGTGTGAAATGCCAGGACGGGCACGGTAAGCACCAGATAATGTTAGCCACTGGCAGCATGTGGCGATTTACATTAAAATGGAATTAAATTTTCTGTTCTTCCGTCACACCAGCTGCATGTCCAGTACCCCACGTATCCACGTGTACCTAATGCCTTCGGTACTGTAGAGCACAGATATATTTCCGCCACAGAGAGATGAGAAAGCATTATCTGTTCTGTTGGTCACGGGAGGTTCCATAGCAGATGTGAGACAAGAGCCAGCCCTTGGTGTTGATGAGAAAGGGGTAGACTGTCCAGTGGAATGGCATAAGCCAGGGGAACCTTTGGAGCCTGTTTGGTGGCAGCATTAGTAGCAGTGATGCCATGGTCACGCTTCTGAGGGTATTTCTGCTCTTCCTTCTTTGGTCGGCTCCCACCATCTGACCGTGAGGGGTAGTGTCTTTGGTCCTCCCTCCTTTCTCATAGGACTGCCATCTATTCCCACCACTCTGACCTTCACCAGCACGCTCAGGCACCCTTCCCTATCCAGGCCTGGCCACACTCAGGTCACAGAGGCACGTGACCACCTACTGGACATGCTTAAACCCTTCTTTGGAAGTTCCACTAAAGAGATAGCTGTGCGCTGGAAGAGCTGTCCTCCTCTCTGTGGGAAGGCACGTGTTCTGAGGAGGCACAAACCTTCATCAGGGATTGTGCTGGTCTGCGAGGGCTGCCATAACAAAATACCATGGGCTGGCTGGCTTAAACAACAGTCGTTTACTGTCTCACAGTGCAGAGGCTGGAAGTCCTGGATCAAGGTGCCCTCAGGGCTGGATTCCTCCAAGGCCTCTCTCCTTGACTTGCAGTCAGCCACGCTCTCACATGGTCACCCCTCTGTGCACGTGTGCCCCCCGGGGTGTCTGTCTCTTACTGAGAGAGCGGGCATGTTGGGTCAGGGCTTCGCCCTAACAACGTGATTTCAACAACCTCAGTCACCTCTCTAAAGACCTTACCTCCCGATCTGGTCACATTCTGGGGCCCTGTGGGCTGAGACTCCAACACATGAATTTGGGGAGAACACAGTTCAGCCTGTAACAGGGATGGCTCAAGACAGGATCATCTGCCTTGCAGCCGGATCAGCCACAGCAATGAGCAGCAGGGTGACAGAGGCCCTAGATACGACCGTGACGTCAGACCCTTTCTCTGCAGGACTTTGCGTTGCCCGCTTCAGGGCGACAAGGGCTGGGCTCGCTGGCACTTGCGCCGGGGCACCCGATGGCAGCTCATCGTCCCGCTCCACCCTTGTTTTCACACCTCCCAGTAACCTGTGCTGCTTTTTTTTTTTTTTTTTTGCGGTACTCGGGCCTCTCACTGCTGCGGCCTCTCCCGTTGCGGAGCACAGGCTCCGGACGCGCAGGCTCAGCGGCCATGGCTCCCGGGCCCAGCCGCTCCGCGGCATGTGGGATCTTCCCGGACCGGGGCACGAACCCGCGTCCCCTGCATCGGCAGGCGGACCCTCAACCACTGCGCCACCCCCCTCTCTTTCTGTCTGTACTGGGGAGTGACTTCTCCCCTTTTTCTCAAGTAAACACTGTCTTTCACAACTATCTTCTTTCCTCTTTCTGCCAGCCACCTTTTCTGACAGTTCCCTAACCACTGCCTCCACCGCGATCTTTCCAGGCTGGTTTTGACAGCCACGGCGTGTGCTGGCTTGTGCTCCTACATATCAACAGGTGGGCATACCAGGCAGTGTAGGAGTCCTAAGAGTACAGTCTTCTGAGTAAAACAGACTTGGATTCAGATGAAAATTACTCACTGGCGTTTGAGACTTGTGAAGTGAAACTCGTCTGTAATATGAGAATAGTGACACTTAACTTGAACGTTGCTGGACAGACAGTTTATAATGTATCCAAGATGCCTATTTGCCCATAGTATGTTCTCAGTTAAAGACATAATAATAGTCATCATCCCTGACTCTACTTTGCATTTCCTCTTTCTGTACCTTTGAGCACTATTCCACCAGCTGGCTGAGACCTTGCCCTTTTTCATGCCTATCTTAGTTCCATTCTCCAAGGTCCATCTTTTTTTTTTTTTTTTAACAATGGCGAGTAATATTCCATTGTGTATATGTGCCACACCTTCTTTATCCATTCATCCGATGATGGGCGCTTAGGTTGTTTCCATCTCCGGGCTATTGTAAATAGAGCTGCAATGAACATTTTGGTACATGACTCTTTTTGAATTATGGTTCTCTCAGGGTATATATGCCCAGTAGTGGGATTGCTGGGTCATATGGTAGTTCTATTTGTGGTTTTTTAAGGAACCTCCATACTGTTCTCCATAGTGGCTGTACCAATTCACATTCCCACCGGCAGTGCAAGAGTGTTCCCTTTTCTCCACACCCTCTCCAGCATTTATTGTTTCTAGATCCAAGGTCCATCTTTTTGTGTATCTGTGCGTGCGCGCACACACACACACACACACAAGCACACACACTGGCAGGAGACTGTCAAACCCCGTTCATATCCTTCACCCTCCTCTCTGCACAAACCAGAGGCTGCTTATGTTGAGTACCTGCAGTTCTCTGCCTGCAGGCATGTTTCCTGGCCAGAGAGCATTCTCAGGTCTCAGGCCGTGCAAGCTGGAAGTGTCAGGAAACTAAACACCCCTCATCAAGGGCCAGTGGGAAGTTGGTGGATAAATCCTCCAGCCTTATTGCTCTTTGGGGAGGATAACTAACTCTCACGTGTGTTCTACACTCCCCCACCAAGACCCCCAGCAGGACAGAACTTCAACTGCCCACAGCGGCTTCTCAGTGACACAGCCTGTAACTGTCTGTCCCTTCACCATCTCACTTCCCCACCTGAGGCCGCTGCTTCCCGAGATGCCCCATATACACTACATGCCCTCAAAACCTTCTCTCAGTATCTGTTTTCGTGGGAACCCAACCTGAGACGCAAACATAACGCATGTCATCTTTCATCAACTGCGCAGGACACGCTCCCTCACTCACTTCGTGATTCCTCAGTAACACCTGAACTAATGGGTGTGAAGCAGTCGGTGCTCACTCCAGACACCTGTCAGGAAGTTATGACTCCTGCAGTGTCTCCAGTGCTACCAGTTCTTTTCCATGAAAGAATGGTTAGGGGATGATTTGCCTGGCCCCAGGCAGCAAGCAGAGCGAATGCCACCACGGCGTATAAAACATAACAACAACAACGGCAACGACTATGCTATTAAATGCTCGAGAATGCGAGCCCCGATGCAGCAGGTCCTTTGTGATTCTGTCTGACCCTCTGACCACCGTGGCCTAAGCCCACCGCCATGAGCTCTCTGTCCCTCGTTCCTCAACACCGGAAGAAAACGTATAGCTCATGAATTTCTTCTACTGACACACCAGAAAAATTCTTTCACCTTTATTTTCTGGTTGTTCTCCCAAGAGACCGTACAACTGACTTTGCTTTTGTCATTAAGCATCTGCTCGGAACCTGCTTTCCCCCCGTCAGATCACGCACCATATGCCATCATCTGCTGGAATTGCACATTTTCTTGGTTGACAATCACCATAAACTTTCTCGTGTCTGGAACACATTCATCATAAACTCGAGACCTTATTCAAAATTGTGTGAACTCTGCAGTGCCATGGAGTACAAGGGTCTTCTCTGAACAGCGTGAACATTCGGGATTCACAGGGAATGCGAAGTCCCAGGGTAACACTGGTCATTGGAATCTCCAGATGTGGGGCTATGCTTGAAATTTCAAGATCTGAAAGCGCTAAAGAAGGACACAGAGGGAAAACTGTACAAAATGTAGCTTTCATCATTACAAAAGACTCTGGGGGTATCCCCTCTAATATCAAGAGTATGCAAAATTTAAAGTAGCCAGTAGAACCTGGGGTCCATCCAAGCCAGCTGAACAATCCCCTGACGTCTGCTCTCCAGAAATTTCACTGTTAATATCCCCATGGGTATAGCAGGTACTTTAATGCCTTTTTGTTTTTTTTACAATCGGGCGTTATTTTCAAATCCCAGGAATTCTTCAGTGTTCTTTATTGGGGAGTTGCAGAAACAATGAACATATGGCTAATTTGGGGACTTCCCTGGTGGTCCAGTGGTTAGGTCTTGGTGTTTTCACTGCGGAGGCCCAGGTTCAAGCCCTGGTCAGGGAACCAAGGTCCCACAAGCCGCGCAGCATGGTCAGAAAAAAGAAAAAAGAAGAAGGAAAATATGGCTAATTTTGGTCCTGGACAAATTCAAAATCAGACACACGTGTATTGACATCAGACAGTTTCCCACTGGATATTTATTTATTTATTTATTTTTGGCTGCGTTGGGTCTTCATTGCTGTGTGTGGGCTTTCTCTAGTTGCAGCGAGTGGGGGCTGCTCTTTGTTGTGGTGCGCGGGCTTCTCGTTGCGGTGGCTTCTCTTGTTGCAGAGCATGGGCTCTAGGTGCGCGGGCTTCAGTAGTTGCGGCATGTGAGCTTAGTTGCTCCGCGGCACGTGGGATCTTCCCCGACCAGGGCTCGAACCCATGTCCCCTGCATTGGCAGGCGGATTCTTAACTACTCTGCCACCGGGGAAGTCCCTCCCATTGGATCTTGATCCCTTTTTCATGTTTGAGCATCATTTACACCAATCCCGTTCTTAATTTCGTCCTTTCTCTTAGTTGATAATCCATCCACCATTTATTCCTCTTGTACTCTGGCCAGGCACACCGCATGGATCCCCCAGTCCTGAAAATGGTAACAGAAGAGCTGAGCGTGAGTTACCCTATCACTCAAGCACTCACAAGAAGCTAAGATACCACCAAGTAGGGCCAGCCTCCTGTCCGTGGATTTCCACTGGCTGGCTGACCAAATGGTCCTTTCCCAGGTGCTGCCCTGAAACAGTTTTTCACAGATCTGTCTCTAGAGTTTTGTCTAAGACCAGGGGCAGAATAAACACGAGAAACATATTGCAGTGTTCTCTAGTCCTCATGAACAAGGCAGTTCTTTTTATCCTGGAATTTTAACTAAGGTCAGCTGACTACATGGAGAACTCTTTCATTCATGCCTGTCCGCATTCCCTTTGAATGTGAGCCTTGTAGTATCTATGTTACTCGTACAAAGTTGTGACTTTTTTCATCTATTTAGTCTTCGCTTAATTTACTTTATGATCCCTGAGCCCTGGTAGACAAAACCTAGAAAAAAATGGGGTGGTATCTAAGCAGAAAATATTTGGGGCTTCCCTGGTGGCGCAGTGGTTGAGAGTCCGCCTGCTGATGCAGGGGACGCGGGTTCGTGCCCCGGTCCGGGAAGATCCCACATGCCGCGGAGTGGCTGGGCCCGTGAGCCATGGCCGCTGAGCCTGCGCTCCGCAACGGGAGAGGCCACAACAGTGAGAGGCCCGTGTACCACAAAAAAAAAAAAAAAAAAAAAAAAAAAAAAGAAAATATTTGACCTGGGGGTCTTCAGGTCCCCTTACTTGGTGTAAGTTACAGGAGTTCATATTTGGTATCTCTACCCAACCCTCAGTCCAGTGATGTCATGTTAGATGATTCTTGAACTTGGCCACGATCAGAGTATTCACACGGTGGAGATCAGCAAATACTGTGAATCAGGGCTTCTCCCCCGCAGAGAGCACTTACCAGCACACCGCTGGGCAAAGGTCAGCTTATATTTGGCATAAGAAAACAAGATCTTACAAAAGCATTTGAAAAATTTTCAGAGGAATTGGAGCTGTTTCTGTAAATCAGTGGATCCCAGCCCTTTGAAACTCCGTATCTCCATTATATACTAAATATTTTAGAAAACATCCTATTCCATTCTGAAATGAATTTCATAGATGATATAATCTACCTGCACAAAACCTTTAAAAAAAGTCAGCATAATATCCCAATGATAATATAAAGGAAAAATGAAAGTTACTCATAATAGACGAATATATATTTTAATATATAAATGTTTGCTCATGTCTCCACTAGCAGACAAGATAAGGTAGCCTAATGTTCATACCTTTATTTAGAACCACAGAGAAAGCAACAGCAGCTACAGTGCAGATGGATAGAGGCGAGGTTTCAGTGAATTAGTGTAGTGTTCTGAAATGACGAACAACTCTTAGTAAAGCTCTGCACACTTTTCCCTCAACCCACAAGGTAATTGCATCTTGAAAGGTCCAGTGCATATTTAAAACCACGCAAAAAATAGTTTGTGTGTTTGTATAAGAAGGAATTTGTTTCTAGGTTCAGGTTATGTACCTGCGTGGATTGCCTGCCTTCTAAAGTCACATGGGACATGGGTAGTGCTTCCTTGTACAGAATCACTGACATCTCTGGCACCATCCACTAAAATGCCAGGATTGTCATCAGTCAAAGAGGCAACCAAAATATCTCCTAAAGACTCACAAAGCAACCTAGGAATAGTACTGCCCTAGATAAGAACCGGTACTCTACATCAAGGCCAAGGAATGTCCTTCAGAGCCTGGCCTGTACCCCTTTGTCTTGATGAGCTACTATCAAAAAGGAGAATTGATTGGCTGAAAGGACGGTGATACCTGGGCATCCAGAGAGGAGATGCCAAGCGACCCGAACTCTAAGCAAATCCAGAAGGTGCAGGGACAGCTGGAGAGACAGCAGGGGACTCTGAGGAAGAGGGATAGTACAGGAAAGACTCCTTGCCAGCAGGGGCGGTGCAGCGGGAGGTTAGGAACTGGGTGAGGACAGTGTGGAAGCAGCTGACTTTGGGGAAATGGCCAACTGCAAATGGAATCACCATCCGGCTTAAACAGTTGTCTGTCATCCAGGAATTGTGGGAGGCATGAGGGACAGTCCTCACGGGGCATCACAGAGCTGGGCCCTCCTGGAAATGAGTCTGTAAGTTATCTAATCACTCTTGGCTTCTACTATTACATTGTGGTCAAGGTGCTTCTTGGTGGGAAATTGATAGCAAACTATTATCTAGAGGAAAATGGGTATTTTATTTTTCTTTTGTCCTCTGTCCCTCATTCCCTTCTTTCTCCTGTGTTTAATTTCTTAGGTGTTTATTTAAAAGATAAAAATCACATGCAGATAGGAAGGTATTTCTTTCCTTCAAGGCTGTGATCCAACCTGTGACAAATCTGTACTATACACTATGTAAATGGCTAACAAGTCAATTGCAAACCAACTGAAGGTACAAACCTTAGTGTTGGTGCTGAAGTCTCTTCAGAATCATCATCATGATCTCAAAGTTTGTTTCAAAATTTGAAAGCATCAAGTGTCAGTCTAAACTGAAGATGAAACACTAATGAATATTGAATTCTCATGCTTTAGGTATACTTCCTTTTTAGACTTTTTGGTTCTCCACTATTCTTACCGTACTGTTTCATTCAAATTTCCTACACGCTAACTTTGTGTGATTGATATAAAATAGCAGTATATACATATAAAAAAACTATATCCTGATATATTAAGGCTTCGGTGTTTCTTCATTAGATGTTGGTATGAAATAAGAGAGCTGATTATGTAGATGCTGACATGAGGTTTCATCAAGATGCTCTTTGTACTTAGAGTTAAATATTCAAGGCTGGTTCTGTAGTGACTCCCCGGCTCCCCGCCTCCCTTTCCCTCCAAGTGCTTGACATGCTTGTGGTGAGAGCACCTCACCTTCTCAAGATTGTTTACCGGAGTAGTAGTTCTCAAACTTTTTCAATCCAAGGACCAATTGAGAAGAGTTTTAAAAAAAAACAAAAATCTGTCAGTCATCTGTCCCATCCATACTTTATTGAAATACACATAGAAGTAAAGTGGGAAAATCGTAAGGATACAGTTTGGAATTCGTTTCCAACTGACCAGCACGCAGATCAAGAAACAGAACACCAAAACCCCTTTCTACCTTCTTCTGGTCTCTGATCCTGACCCAAGGGTGACAGGCATCCTAAGTTGTAACAGCATAGATAAATTAGGTCTGTTTTTGAACTTTGTAAAAATAGAATCATGGAATTGTACTTTTTTGCGTGTTTCCGGCTTCTTTCACTCATTATGGTGATTGTGGCATTCATCCACGCCGTTGCCTGTAGTTAAAGTTCATTCTCTCACGTTGCCTAATAGTATGTAATGGTCGAATATGGCATATTTTGTTTATTCCTTCTACTACTGATGGATGTTTGGTTAGTTTTCCGTTTGGGGCTGTTATGATTAGTGCTGCTATGGCCATTTTTTACATGTCTTTTATATGAACATAAGTATGCGTCTCTGTTGGGTACATCCCCATCTCTATTGGGTATATCCCCATCTCTACTGGGTACATGTGTAGGAATGCAATCCCCATGTACTAGAGGTTGAAGTATATCAGATTTCAGTCGATATTGGCAAATGGTTTTCCAAGATAGTTGTACAAATTTTGATTTCCATCGTCAATGTAGGAAAAGTCAGATTTCTCCACATCTTTGCACACCCTTCGTATCATTCCTTGTTTGACTGTTTTAATTTTAGCCATGTTTGTAGGTATGCAGTGCTATTATTACATTGTGGTCTTAAATTTCATTCCCGGAAAACCAGTTGAGCACCTTTGCAACCAAGGCTGGTTGGTATTCAGCTGTCACATACTGACATGGCCAGCATTTCTCCTCAAGGGTCAGTGCCTGTACTATACTGAGTGCTAAATATTTTATTAAATACTGTCTTCTAGGACAGCTCTATTGAGGTGTGATTGACGTGCATTCAATGCACATATTTAAAGTGTAAAATTGGATAAGTTTTGACAAATCATCACCACAATCAAAATAATATACATAGCAAAGGAAACCATTAACAAAATGAAAAGGCAACCTATGGAATGGGAGAAAATATTTGCAAGTCAGAAATCTGATAAGGGGTTAATATCCAAAATATGTACAGAAGACATATAACCCAACAGCAAAAAAAAAAAAAAAAAAAAAAATCTGATTGATAAATGGGTGGAGGATCTGCATAAACATTTTTCCGAAGACGACATACAGACAGACGGCCAACAGGTACACGAAAAGATGCTCAACATCACTAATCATCAGAGAAATACCAATCAAAACCACGATGAGATATCATCCCACACCTGATAGAATAGCTGTCATCAAAAAGATAAGAAATACCAAGTGTTGGTGAGGGTGAGGAGAAAAGGGAATCCTTATGCACTGTTGGTGGGAATGCAAATTGGTGCATCCGCTATGGAAAACAGTATAGAGGTTCCTCAGAAAATTAAAAAGAGAACTACCACGTGATCCAGAAATCCCACTTCTTAGTAATTATTCAAAGAAAATGAAAACACTGACTTGAAAAGATACCTGCATCCCCATGTTCAATGCAGAATTATTCACAATAGCTAAGAAATGAAAACAATCTAAGTGTCCATCAATGGATGAATTGGTTTTTTAAATGTGATATATATTTTTTTATTTAGCCATAAACAAGAAGGAAATCCTGCCATTTGTGACAACATGGATGGACGTTGAGGGCATCATGCTAAGTGACACAAGTCAGACAGAAAAAAACAAACACCATACGATCTCACTTATATGTGGAATCTAAAAAGCAAAAATGAAATAACTGAATTCATAGATACAGAGAACAGATTGGTGGTTTCCAGAGGCGGGGGTGGGAGGGGACACCGAGGGGGTGAGGTGCCGGCAAAATGAGTGAAGGTCCTCAAAAGGTACAACCTTCCAGTTATAAAATAAATAAGTCCTGGGAATGTAATGTACAGCTTGGTGACAATAGCTGATAATACTGCATTTGAGTTTCTAAGAGAGCAAAATTTAGAAGTTCTCACCACAAGAAAAAACGAATCTGTAACTATGTATGATGATGAATATTAACTAGACTTACTATAGTGATCATTTTGCAATATATGCAAATATTGAAGCATCATTATGTGTATCCCTGAAACTGATATAAAGTTGTATGTCAATTATATCTCAATAATAATAATAATAATAATAGTGAACATGCCTACCAGCACCCCCAGAAGTATTTCTCCATGTGCTTTTCTACTCTTGTCCTCTTGCCCCTCCCTATTCCTCCAGACCTTGTCTTCGGGCAACCAGGGATCTGCTTCCTCTACCGTATATCAGTTTGCGTTTCCTAGAATATCCTTACATAAATGGAACCATACATTAAATATCAGTTTGTGTCTGTCTTCTTTCACTCAGCATACTTATTATGATGTTCATTTTTGTCATGTCATGTATCGGTAGTTCATTCCTTTTTTTTTTTTTTTGCGGTACGCGGACCCCTCACTGTTGTGGCCTCTCCCGTTGCGGAGCACAGACTCCGGACGCACAGGCTCAGCGACCATGGCTCACGGGCCCAGCCGCTCTGCAGCATGTGGGATCCTCCCGGACCGGGGCACGAACCCGCGTCCCCTGCATCGGCAGGCGGACTCGCAACCACTGCGCCACCAGGGAAGCCCAGTTCATTCCTTTTCATTGCCGGGAGCTTTCCACTGTATGGATACACCAGAGTTCATCAATTCACCTGTTGGTGAAGAGTTGGATTATTTTCAATTTTGGGCTATTACAAATAAAGCTGCTATGAACATTCATGTTATTGAGTAAAAATACGCTTTAACGTATCTTAAATTAAATGAGTAAATACCTAGGAGTAGAGTGGCTAGATGATTTGAAAGGTACATGTTGTAAGTTTTCAAGAAATTTCCAAACTCTTTTCAAAGTGGTTGTATGGTCTTGCACTTCTAGCAGTAGCGTATGAGAGTTCCAGTTTCTCCACGGCCACAGCAACGTTTGGTTTGGCAGGTTTGGTGTTTTTTTTTTTTTTTAATTTTAGAGGTTTTTGTAGGTGTGTCATGCTAGCTCATTGTGGTTTTAATTTGCATTTCCCTAATAACTAGTGATGTTGTGCATCTTTTCATGTGTTTGTTTGCCAAGATATTTTGCCTTTGGTGACATTTCTGTTCAAATAATTTACCCACTAGGGGTGAGGATGGGGTGCTTGCTTTGTTATTATTGAATTTTGAAATTTCTTTATGTATTTTGGATACATATTCATTTTCTTTTAGCAGAGTCTTTCAAAGGAAAGAAGTTTTTAATTGTGATGAAATCTAAATTATAAGCTCATATTTTTATGTGTCATACTTTGGTGTCACATCTAAAAAAAACCCATGCACAACCCAAGGTCGCAAGATATCCTATTTTATTCGTCTAAAAGTTTATGGCATTATGTTTTACATTTAGGCCCACGGCCCATGTTGAGTTAAGTTTTATGTATGTTGAGAACTATGGATCATTGGTTTTTGTTCGTTTGCTTTCTTCAGTGGATATCTAATTGTTCGAGTGCTGTATTTCGGAGCGACTGTCCTTTCTCCTGGTCTGCATATAGGTTCAACGTTTTATCAGTAAATTAAAAGCACAAGGCTAATGCCATAGATTTCACTTTTAAAATGACGTTTTTAGGGCTTCCCTGGTGGCGCCGTCGTTGGGGGTCTGCCTGCCGATGCAGGGGACGCGGGTTCGTGCCCTGGTCAGGGGGGATCCCACATGCTGCGGAGCGGCTGGGCCCGTGAGCCATGGCCGCTGAGCCTGCGCGTCAGGAGCGTGTGCTCCGCGACCACGCTCCGGGAGAGGCCACAACAGTGAGAGGCCCACGTACCACAAAAACAAACAAACAATAAAATGATGTTTTTATTTTATTATTATTTTTATTTTACATTGGAGCACAGTTGAATAACAATGTTGTGTTAGTTTCATGTGTACAGCAAAATGATTAAGTTGTACATACACATGTATCTATTCTTTTTCAAATTCTTTTCCCATTTAGGTTATTACAGAATACTGAGCAGAGTTCCCTGTACTATACGGTAGTTCCTTGTTGGTTATCTATTTTATTTTTAACATCTTTATTGGAGTATAATTGCTTTACAATGGTGCATTAGTTTCTGCTGTATAACAACGTGAATCAGCTATACGTATACATATATCCCCATATACCCTCACTCTTGCGGCTCCCTCCCACCCGCCCTATCCCACCCCTCTAGGTGGTCACAAAGATTCTCCCATTCTGAGGGTTGTCTTTTCGTCTTGTTTATGGTTTCCTTTGCTGTGCAAAAGCTTTTATTTTTGTTTTTATTTCCATTTAACTAGGAGGTGGGTCAAAAAGTATCTTGCTGTGATTTATGTCATCGAGTGTTCAGCCTATGTTTTCCTCTAAGTGTTTTATAGTGTCTGGCCTTACATTTAGGTCTGTAATCCATTTTGAGTTTATTTTTGTGTATGGTGTTAGGGAGTGTTCTAATTTCATTCTTTTCCATGTAGCTGTCCAGTTTTCCCAGCACCACTTATTGAAGAGGCTGTCTTTTCTCCACTGTATATTCTTGCCTCCTTTATCAAAAATAAGGTGACCATATGTGTGTGGGTTTATCTCTGGGCTTTCTACCCTGTTCCATTGATCTATATTTCTGTTTTTGTGCCAGTACCATATTGTCTTGATTACTGTAGCTTTGTAGTATAGTCTGAAGTCCGGGAGCCTGATTCCTCCAGCTCTGTTTTTCTTTCTCGACATTGCTTTGGCTGTTTGGGGTCTTTTGTGTTTCCATACAAATGGGTAGTATTGTCATTTTCCCAATGTTGATTCTTCCAATCCAAGAACATGGTATATCTCTCCCTCTGTTTGTATCACCTTTAATTTCTTTCATCAGTGTCTTATAGTTTTCTACATACAGGTCTTTTGTTTCCTTAGGTAGGTTTATTTCTAGGTATTTTATTCTTTTTGTTGCAATGGTAAATGGCACTGTTTCCTTAATTTCTCTTTCAGATTTTTCATCATTAGTGTATAGGAATGAAAGAGATTTCTGTGCATTAATTTTGTATCCTGCTACTCTATCAAATTCATTTATTAGCTCTAGTAGTTTTCTGGTAGCATCTTTAGGATTCTCTAAGTATGATATCATGTCATCTGCAAACAGTGACAGTTTTACTTCTTCTTTTCTGATTTGGATTCCTTTTATTTCTTTTTCTTCTCTGATTGCTGTCGCTAAAACTTCCAAAACTGTGTTGACTACTAGTGGTGAGAGTGGGCACCCTTGCTTGTTCCTGATCTTAGAGGAAATGGTTTCAGTTTTCACCATTGAAAACAATGTTGGCTGTGGGTTTGTCATATATGCCCTTTATTATGTTGAGGTACGTTCCCTCTATGCCTACTTTCTGGAGAGTTTTTATTATAAATGGGTGTTGAATTTTGTTGACAGTTTTTTCTGCATCTATTGATATTATCATATGCTTTTTATCGTTCAGTTTGTTAATATGGTGTATCACATTGATTGATTTTCATTTATTGAAGAATCCTTGCATTCCTGGGATAAACTCCACTTGATCATGGTGTATGATCCTTTTAATGTGCTGTTGGATTCTGTTTGCTTGTACTTTGTTGAGGATGTTTGCATCTATGTTCATCAGTGATATTGGCCTGTAGTTTTCTTTCTTTGTGACATCTTTGTCTTGTTTTGGTATCAGGGTGATGGTGGCCTTGTAGAATGAGTTTGGGAGTGTTCCTCCCTCTGCTATATTTTGGAAGAGTTTGAGAAGGATAGGTGTTAGCTCTTTTCTAAATGTTTGATAGAATTCACCTGTGAAGCAAGTAGTCCTGGGCTTTTGTTTGTTGGAAGATTTTAAATCACAGTTTCAATTTCAGTGCTTGTGATTGGTCTGTTTATATTTTCTATTTCTTCCTGATTCAGTCTTTGAAGGTTGTGCTTTTCTAAGCATTTGTCCCTTTCTTCCAGGTTGTCCATTTTATTGGCATAGAGTTGCTTGTACTAATCACTCATGATCCTTTGTATTTCTACAGTGTCAGTTGTTACTTCTCCTTTTTCATTTACGATTCTGTTGAATCTGAGTCTTCTCCCTTTTTGTCTTGATGAGTCTGGCTAATGGTTTATCAATTTTGTTTACCTTCTCAAAGAACCAGCTTTTAGTTTTATTGATCTTTGCAAATGTTTCCTTCATTTCTGTTTCATTTATTTCTGATCTCATCTTTATGGTTTCATTCCTTCTGCTAACTTTGGGGTTTTTTTGTTCCACTTTCCCTTTAAGTGTAAGCTTAGGTTGTTTATTTGAGATTTTTCTTGAGGTAGGCTTGTATTGCTATAAACTTCCCTCTTAGAACTGCTTTTGCTGCCTCCCATAGGTTTTGGGTCATCGTGTTTTCATCGTCATTTGTTTCTACGTATTTTTTTATTTCCTCTTTGATTTCTTCAGTGATCTCTTGGTTATTTAGTAGCATATTGTTTAGCGTTGTGGTCTGAAAAGATACTTGGTACAATTTCAATTTTCTTAAATTTACCAAGGCTTGATTAGTAACCCAAGATATGACCTATCCTGGGGTGGTGGAGAAGGCAAGAGTCCGGGGCGGTGGAGAAGGCAAGATGGCAGTGCCCATGGAGGTGGCCGTGTGTACGATGAGCTCAGCGGCCCAGCTGTGGAGCTGCGTCATGTGAGCACTTGAGAAGAAAGTGTATTCTTCCATGTCTTGGCTATTGTAAACAGTGCTGCAATGAACACTGGGGTGCATGTATCCTTTCAAACCATATTTTTCTCCAGATATATGCCCAGGAGTCGGATTGCTGGTTCATATGGTAGTTCTATTTTTAGTTTTTTAAGGAACCTCCATACTGTTCTCCATATCATATTGTACCCTGTATCAATTTACATTCCCACCATCAGTGTAGGCGGGTTCCCTTTTCTCCACACCCTCTCCAGCATTTATTGTTTGTAGGTTTTTTGATGATGGCCATTCTGACTGGTGTGAAGTGATATCTCATTGTAGTTTTGATTCTTTTAATAATTAATCCTAATTTTATTTTACTTACAGTGAGGCCATTCAGATTGCCTTGAGACCGTTGGTCATAGTTTCTGCCTCTTTTAAATTTCTACCAACTTGTACATGGCAGTATCTTCCAAGAAGTGCTTTTTTTTCATTCATTCAACAAATATTTATTGAAGCATTACTATGTGTCATGTACCGTTCTTATTACTGGGGTCATTACAGTGAACTGGATAGAGTGGCTGCCCTCAAGGAGATTACTTTCTATTATAGTAGACGTACACTAAAGAATAAATGTACACCAGGTAGTAATAACGTCTGTAAATTTTAAAATGTAGTGTCACGGAACAGACAGTGATGGACATGACCTAGAGCCCTATTTTAAATAGGATCATTAGTGCCTCAATTAAGGCAATATATTCATAGACACCTGAAGAAAGGGATGGAATAAGTCTTGTTGATATCCAAGCAAAGAGTATCCAGGCAGAGCAAAAATAAACTCAAAGATGCTGAAGTGGTGTATTTGGCATGCTTAGAAAATAGCTGCAGAGGGTCCTGGGGGTATTTGAATTGAGAATTTTAGATCTTGAAGAAACCCTCGATATTACCCAGTTCCAGGATTGCTGGTAGATTTCATCTTCAAAGTCAATTCAAATGAATTGGTGGTGAATGCCTACCGCAGAAGTCAGTAAGTCTTTTCTATCAAGGTCCAGATCATAAATACTTTCAGCTTTGTGGGACATACTGTTTCTGTTGCAGTCACTCAGCTCCGTCATTGGCTGAAAGCAGCCACAGTAATATGTAAACAAATGTGAGTGTGCTGTGCTCCAGTACAACTGTATTTTACTGGTGGGCTGGATTTGGCCCTTGAAGTCTGCCAGCATCTGGGCTAGTATGGTGTTGGGCAGTCTTACCTGTATCTCTCAGGGAGACTCATTAGTCATTCTGTCGTGGGCTCACATGGGGCACCTCAGCCGTGTATTTGCCACTGTGAGTCACACAGCCTCCTTGTGTTACCTATTAGACCAGACAAGTTCTCACAAGCTGTTAGTGGAAAGTTAGCTCTCTGGTCTCCTAATTCAGTTTTGTTACACTAGCCTGACCTCACCCCTCCAGATTTGCCATCAATTACTTTACCTACATGAAATGTATAAGGCTTTGAGGGATGTGGGTGCAGCCCGTCATGGCTAGAGCCCACCTAAGCCTGAATGGAAGACTTTCCTAGGAAGTGGCCGGTGGTTTTCAAAGTTAGAAGTAAGGGTTTCTGCAGAGCTTTGTCATATCGTGTCTTTGCCACACAGAAAAACAAGTGAAAGCCTGAAGCTGCAACATGGTTGGGAGTGGACGTCTGCTGTGTCCCCTGCCACTGGCCTGTCCTTAGCAAGAAAGGAGAACAGACCCTGGTCCAAGTAGGAAAGAAAAGCAGATCTTTAACGTAAGGGAGACCTCGCAAGATGGATACCAAGATAATCATTTTTCTAATTTATAGTTTTAAACATGTCAAAGGAGATTTGAGTAATTAGAATATAGACTAAACTTGATTTCAAAAGAGACCCGAACTATGATGGCATAAATAAGATAGAAGTTAATCTCCCTTGTGTGATTGTCTAGAGATAAGTGGTCCAGGCTGGCTGGGTAGCTGTGCTCCATGTGGACATCCAGGGATTCAGGGTCCCTCCATCGCAAGGCTTTGCCATCCCTGGGCGGCTGCCCTCTTCCCTGCGGTCTGGGCTGGGTCCCACAGCATTTTAGCTGGCAGGAAAGGGAGAAGATAGACAGTGGAAGGTGGGAGAGTACTTTTTCAGGAAGTGACATGGAACTTGCACACAGCACGTTTCGCTGATGAGAACATGATCACATAGCCACACCTGGCTGCACAGGAGTCTGGGAAACACCCTCTCTATCTGGGGAGCCATGTGCTCAGCCAAAAATCTATTAATGTGGATTTTTAAAGGGAACTGTGAATTAAGAGGGAGGCTGGAGTTAGCAGTTCGCCACAGAATTTATACAAGGAGGTGAAAATTTTTTCTGTCTATTTTTACCTAATATAGAAATAGTAATGCCTAACATTACATAATACTTTAGAGATTTAGAAAAATCTTTCTCATACATTATTTCATTTCATTCTTCACAACATTATCTTCCCTTGAAGTAAACACTATGATTGGAAGTAGATATTGTCTTCGTTTATGTGAAGTACGGCTCGGAAGGAGTGTGACGGACATAGAGAATAGACTTGTGGTGGCCAAGGGGGAGGGGGTTGGGGGTGGGGATGGAGTGGGAGGTTGGGATTAGCAGATGCAAACTGTTATATATAGAATGGATAAATAACAAGGTCCTACTGTATAGCACAGGGAACTATATTCAATATCCTGTAATAAACCATGTGGAAAAGAATATTTAAAGAAAGAATGTATGTATATGTATAACTGAATAATTTTGCTGTACAGCAGAAATTAACACAACATTGTAGGTACTTCGCTGGTGGTCCAGTGGTTAAGACTCCGAGCTCCCAATGCAGGCGCCTCAGGTTCGTTCCCTGATCAGAGAACTAGATCCCGCATGTCACAACTAAGAGCCTGCGTGCCGCAACTAAAGATTCCACGCGCTGCAGCGAAGATCCCGCATGCTGCAACTAAGACTGCAGCTATTATTTAGCACAACGAAATAAATAAACACACACACACACACACACACAAATACAACATTGTAAAGCAACTATACTTGAATTAAAATTTTTTCTAATTAAAAAATTTTAAAAGAGCTTCCCTGGTGGTGCAGTGGTTGAGAGTCCGCCTGCCGATGCAGGAGACACGGGGTCGTGTCCCGGTCCGGGAGGATCCCATATGCCGCAGAGCGGCTGGGCCCGTGAGCCATAGCCGCTGAGCCTGCGCGTCCGGAGCCTGTGCTCTGCAACGGGATAGGCCACAACAGTGAGAGGCCCGCGTACCGCCAAAAAAAAAAAAAAAAATTTAAAAAAAGGAGTGTGAGATTACCAAAGCCATACAGCCACTACATACAGAGCCCAAACCTCACTCCAGGCTCAGAGCTTTACCATTTGCACTCCTAGAAACTTAACACCTAATCCTCTAAAGGCCTGTGACTTGGTGTTTACCAAAAAGAATGTCCCATCCGATCAGAGGATCTGACACTTGAGTGTGCAAAGTCCCTGATTACCCCAATCCTAGAAATATTCATTACGTAGCCTCCAGCGTGAAGCCCTGGAACTGCCACGCTTTGGGAATCACCACAGTGATCTTACGTTTTATTATTGTATTTTGCTTAAACAGAGAGGGGAGATATTTCATATTATTTCTGTCTATTCTTTCCCTTTTTGCATTCCCAAGCTTATCTGTTAAATTTTGGAACTCTTGCCTTCTGAAAAATCCCAGCTAATTTCTTTTGAAGCATTTCTAACTCAAAACAAAAATCACACAATGATAAAATGTCAAAAACTAATTTTGGACGCCACCACATAGCCTCTCACACAGAAGTTTTCAAAGCCCTTGGTTGAGCGGGTGCTTTATACCCTATAGTTTGAAAGGAGAGAAAAAATGGTTTTTTCATCAAAAATATTTGTTTTTTCATATTGTGTGTGTGTGTAATGTACATATATACTTACTGTTTCTCCAGCAGAAATTTCTTAGAGATCTCTAGGTGGCTGTATCTTACCCTCGATTCCCACCCAATCGCATTGAGCTTTTTATTTGCCTTCTTCTCCGTCAGACACCAGGATGAATTTAAACTCCAGTCCCTTGCCAATGGCTTCTCTGATGCATTTGCTCTGTTTTACATTCCCTTTCCCTGTAGAATCAGATGGAAATTCCTTTGGGACCTTTGAGTCAGAAACTATTGTGTTGCTAATCGAACTTGGCTTCATTAGCATTTCAAATCCTGCGATGTTCTCAGAGATCAGTGTCAGGTCTGAGGGCTCCCCACCCATGACCTGACTTGCCAGACCTGTTTAACGGAAATCAGCAGTGGCCAGTGCCTTTGACCTTATTTCTCCCAGCACACGTCACCGAGAAATCCTTTTCAAGGATTCGAGAGAAAGACGCATGTGCAGTCTGAGAAGCTTTACTTGTATCCCTCTCCCTACTCTAGATATTGCTGCCAAAAAGCCACACTCCCTCAATCACCTCCGGTAGTTCGGATCCTGGGTGGATGATGGGTAGATGGGTAAGTAGATGGGTAGATGGACCACGTGGTGGGTGTATAACTAGAAGGGTAGATGGATTGGTAGATGGGTAATGGACAGGTGGGTGGACGGGTGAAGTAGAAGAGTGAGTAGGTGGATAGGATGGATAGACGGATGCATGGTTGAATGGATGGGAAGAGAAGATAGATAAATAATGCCAATCTTCCATTTTGTGCAATATCCTTGCCATTTAATTATCCATAATTGGCCTTACGTTCCTGAGGCTAAATACTACTTTGCAGAAATCAGCATGCCATGTGAGCTACTTTCTGCCTTCCACAAGGAGCGTCAGGGTGGGACTTGTCAAATATTTCATTGCCATTCTGACTCAGTGTCTGCTTTGTAAAATAAAAGACACCATCCTTTTTAAAAATATAATATATGTAATAGTGCTTCAGCGCTGTGGAACTCAAACCAGGCACCTATAGCAAAATCTCCTGGGGAACTTGCCCTAATTGCATATGCCTGGACCTCACAGCCTGAACTGTGCCTCCTGGTTGAAAATTACTGCCCTGACAGAAGTGTCTCTGTACCTGGTACCAGAGGTAGTTGAGTAGTGTTGGAGCTCTGTGTTCCTGACGTCACTTTCTCCTTACAGACATTCCACTAACATTTTTAAAAGTACGTATTATATCCCAGATAATGCTCTAAGTGCTTTTTACTTGTATTACCTCGTTCGATCTTTACCACAATCCTTTAAGGTAGGAACCATTAATATCTGCATTATACAGGTGAGGGAATTGAGGCGGGTAGGGGTTAAGTAACACAGGACCAGGGTCACACAGCTGGTAAGAGGTGAAGCTGGAGTTGAAGCTCAGTCCATGTCCTGACTCCACGGCCCCACCCACTAGGCTACACCGCCTCTCTGATCACTCAGCTCACCTTTTAAGAACCCTGGTCCAATAGAACTTTCTGCAATGACGAAAATGTTCTATATCTGTGCTGTCCTGTTGGCACGATAGCCACTAGCTGCATGTGGCTTTCGAGCACTTGAAATGTGGCCAGTATGGCCGAGCAGCTAAGTTTTTAATTGTATGGAATTTTAACTAATTTAAACAGCACAGTTTAAGAGCCACCTAATAGCCTCTGGTCGTACAGATGATCTAAAAAAATTAAGTGCTGACCTAGGCTTCAGGAAGACATCTCAGCTGTAGACATTATCCTTTATTAATACTACTAACATGAAATAATTACAGAGCACTCTTAGAACCCTTAGTGCTTCTTTCCACCCCTAAAAGAGTATCACGATTCTTCTAAGCGCTCTGCCAGCTGGGTGGCACATCTACCCTGAGCTCATCGGAAGATGTACTGAGATGAGACAGAGCAAGTAATTCAGGCAGAATAACACAGACGGGTTGTAGCATGGTGGTGCCATTGGCATTTATTCTCAGGAGTCATTGTGACATTTTCCATCTCCCAAATACCTGCCATCCTATGTTAGCGGAAGTGGGAGTTGATGGAAATGACTGACTTTAAAGCAGGGTTCGGGGACTTCCCTGGCGGTCCAGTGGTTACGACTCTGCGGTTCCACTGCAGGGGGCACGGGTTCCATCCCTGGTCAGGGAACCAGGATCCCGCATGCCACTCGGCGTTCAGTGGTGCAAAAAATGAAAAAAACAGAAGTACGGGGGCATCTGTGCTCATTTCAAGGAGACATGCCATCCCACACTCCTTACAGAAGGAAGTGAAGAAAATGAGTAGGAAAGTGGGAAATGATAAACCAAGAGAGAAATAAAGGTGCCTCTGGATGAAGTAATGTAAGAAAAGAGCCGTATTATTTTTTGTGTGGTTATACAAGTTGAAATTGGGTGAAGCTTTTAAACGGGAAGGAAAATTAAAGTGTTAAGAAAACCCAAATGTATATGGCTAGGTTTTATAGCATAGAGACAAGGCAATGTAGAATTTGGTGAAATCATTATATATTGGTTTAGAACAGTGCTGGAACAGCCCATGGGTTAACCCAGTCCACTGCTGGTTTTTGTAAATAAAAGTTTATTACGTACACAGGTGTCCATCCATTTACATGTGGTCTACGGCTCCTTTACATTACAGCAGCAGAGCTGAGCGGTTGCAACAGGAACTGTATAGCCTGCAAAACCTAGAACAGTTCCTATGGCCCTACACAGAGAAATGCTTATTGACCTCCATTTTAGAACAAAAGGGGAATATATATTAGCATAACTATTTTGTGTGGCCATCAAATTTTTAACTGCACATCATCTTTGACCTGGCAACACTGCTACACTGGTACACATACCCACAGCATTTCTCGAAACACTGGAAAACTGCAAACAACCTAAATGTCCACTAGCTGAGCACTGTTAAATGAATTACACTGCATTCGTGTGAAGGAATACTGTTCAGTTGTTGATGTTGCTTAATTGAAGTGTAGCTGATTTACAATAGTATATTAGTTTCAGGTGTACAGCGTAGTGATTCAGCATTTTTATAGATTATACTCCATTAAAAGTTATTACAAAATAATGGCTATAATTCCCTGTGCTGTATGATATACCCTTGTTGCTCATCTATTTTATACATAGTAGTTTGTATCTCTTAATCTCCTACCCCTTGCTTGCCCCTTGCCCCTTCCCTCTCCCCTCTGGTAAACACTAGTTTGTTCTCTATATTTGTGAATCTGTTTCTGCTTTTCTGTTTTGTTATATTGATTCATTTGTTCTATTTTTTTAGATTGCACATATAAGTGATAACATAGACTATTTGTCTTTCTGTCTGACTTCTTTCACTAAGCATAATACTCTCTAGGGCCACCCAAGTTGTTGCAAATGGCAGAATTAAATTCTTTTTTATGGCTGAGTACTATTCCATTGTATATATGTACCACATCTTCTTTATCCGTTTATCTGGTGATGGACACTTGGGTTGCTTCCATCTCTTGGCTATTGCAAATAATGCTGCTATGAACATTGGGGTGCATGTATCTTTTCAAATCAGTGTTTTCGTTTTTTCTGGGTATACACCCTGGAGTGAAATTGCTGGATCATTCAGATTTCTCCTTTTTGTTTTTTGAGGAAACACCATACTGTTTTCCATAGTGGCTCTACCAACTTACATTCCCACCAACAGTGTACGGAGGTCCCCTTCTCTCCACATCCTTGCCAACATTTGTTATTTGTTGTCTTTTTGATGATAGCCATTCTGAGAGGTGTGAGGTGATACTGTGATTTTGCTTTGCATGTCTGTAATAATTGAGGACCTTTACATGTGACCGTTTGCCATCTGTATGCCTTCTTTGGAAAAATATGTCTATTCAGGTCTTCCGCCCATTGCTTAATGGGTTGTGGGTTTTTTTTTTTTTAATTGAGCTATTTATTGTTGTTTTTTAATGAGATAGCTCCGTATGTACTATTTATTACTAAATAGAAAAATGTCGCAGAACAGTATGCATTATTTGATTACATTTGTATAAAAGCAAAAAACAATCCCCCCAGAAGATACAGGGATATATGCTTGGCACAGGGATACAGGGATATATGCCCGGCACCTGGCACAGGGCTTGGCATTTGAGGAGTGAACACATGGAGAGTTTACACATTACTTTTTCACTTTTTAATCTCCTGGACTCTGAGTGTTTATGAACATGCACTACTTTTTAAAAAATCTAAATTAAAACAGGGAAAAAATAAACAAGAGGAAATACTCACAGGTAGGCCTCCCGGCTCCCGCATACGAGCCGGTGCCAGCAGAGGTGGCCGGGGGGCTGAGGACCCACTGGAGCCCGTTGCTAGCACTGCGGGGGTCGGGGGGGGTCGGGGGGGGCAGGAGTTTGGTCTCCAGGTGGGACCGGCAGGAACCTGGGGGCAGGAGCCACGCACAGCAAACGCGGGGAAGCGCCCAGGAGGCCACTCGGGTCTGGAAAGGGAGGGGGGCAGTGGCCCCGTCCTGGGGACATTGTCCGCAAGTAACGGGTGGGAAGACTTCGTCCAGGAAACTGGGAAAAGCAGGAAGCTACAGAAGAAGGAGCCAAGGGAAGGAAGGACGCAGCGGCCAGCCCTGGAGGTGGAGAGACGTTTCTGAGGAAGAACACATGTTTCCTGGGCTCTGAGAAGACCCGGTGTCTGCGGGGATGCGGGCTCACGTCTGGGATGCAGCTTGCTGTCTGTGGGCCTGAGAATCACGGACACCACCAGTCCCGGCCCCGGAGCCGGTGTTCAGACGGACGGTCCAGGGCGCTTTCTGCTGTTGATCAGTGTTAGGACTTCCCCTGCTCCCAGCGCAGGAAGCGGCTGAGCCAGGGGGTGCAGAAGCCCCCGGAACAGCTCAGCACTTGCCCTGTGCCGGCTACACACACCCGCCCGGGCTGCTCTGCTGAAACCCACGCTCCCCTCAGTGCTGCCATTTGCCTTTTCCGCAGAAGTGTGGCAAGAGGGGTTTATATGAGACTAAGGGTAAAAAAAAAAAAAAAAAAAAAGTAAAAGTAAATAAAAACAAAACCATGTAAGAGACAGGTGTGTCTTCTTAAAATACGATCCGTGTCCACCGCTCTCCGCCCCACCTCCATGTGGCCAGCACTTTGCGTGGCTTGTGCCTGGGGTGGATGTCAGCGCCTGTGAGAATCTTTTTATTTAGACATCACGAGGCACGTGACCAGTTTCGAACACAGCCGGCTGCAGTGCTGGTGCACAGAGACGCCTGCTCTTTCTTCACCGAACTCTCCAGTTCAAACATGTCTGCAGAGCATGATTCATGGTGGTTCTTTCTGGATTGTCCAGTGGGTAATTGCTGTACAGAAACCAGAGAAACAGATGTAGACCCTGAACCCTGGCTATAAATTTTTGTTTTATGATTATGGGTTTCAAATGTGCTGTGTCACACTGACAAATACACAGTTACTCTGAAACAAAATGAATTTGGGGCTCAAACTTTTGCTTGTTTGTTTGTGGTTGGAAATACTTTTATTAGAGTTCCTTTTATCATTGATCAAGCATAAAGAAAACAGGGGCAATGACACAAATCAGAATGTTATTTTATGCCTTACTAAGAGGATATTTGGGAAACGGTTCTTCCAAATTGATTAAATCATGCTTAAAATAGGTGTCGATAATTTAAACTTCATTATCCACAAATTAACTAGGCCATTTTTCACCTTCTACCTGTTCGTTAATCTTTATGGTACACGGATATGTATTAAGGAACTGGGGCTTATTTGTGTATTTTTCCCTTATCTTTTTTTAAGATGAAGAAGGTAGAAGAAGAATCAAGTTTTCAAGAAGTATAAGAATTAGATTTACTGACGAAGAAATAAGAAACGTGTGGCTAAATTTGGGGGCTGCTTTCTAAGTTAACACTTGGATTAAATAATAACCCTAATAGTTGCTATCCACGTAATCGATCCATGATGAGAAATGATGAACTGACTAGTGAATACTGTCGCACCGTAAAACACCCATAATGTTCCACTCACAAGGATTTTAAGCCCTGATCCTTCATTTCAAGGCTCAAGTTTATTTCTCTACAGTTAAGAGAACTGTGTTCCTAGGTGAATAGAAATGTAAAATTTTCTTGTGCAAAGAAAGAAAACACCAATCTCTGAACCCCTACCACACAAAGACACACACACACACACACACACACACACACACACACACCTCTGTTATTGTTTGTGTGCCGTGACAGAGTATTGAGGAAAGAAATTTGGGAGCTGTTGTCTCCCTTAAGAACTGAGAGTAAACAGAATTTGGGGGACCCCATCCGCATGTTCACTTCCTTGTGACCAGTGCACCCTACCCTTTGGAAAGATGCTGAGTGAACAGGTGAGTGCCATGGTAACCCGTACACACACACCTGGCCACGGTGCCATGTTTCTCATCTCTTAGTTCCTCCTGCTGTACTTTAAATATAGCTCCCTCCTCTCCCTCCTCAAAGAACTTTTCACCCACCTCCATGATCCTGTACAAAACGAGCCCAGTTTCCAAGGCACTCTGATGAACCTTAAATAAGCATTTGGAGCTGTAAGTCCCATGGACCATGCAGCAATTGGCAATGTGGTGCTTTGTGTATCTTTACAACTATCTTAATGACAGAGTGTTAAATGTTTTGTAAATTCCTCTGTGCTCCTTGTTTAAAATGTGTGTTTTCTCTGTAGTTAAAGGATTTCTTATAATAAAGCTCTGTTACAAAATGATGACCATATAAAAGAGAGAGAGAGCGAGAATAACAAACACATAGTTTCAGCAAAAGCTTACCCCTTTATCGCCCTGGACTTTGCAATCGCAAGAACTGAGCTTGCTGGGCTGAAAATTGTTTGCCTACACCTTCCTGAAAGAGTCTTTGACTTGGTAAGTGTGTGCCATGCATACTTTTCGTGTTACACATGAGTGCCACTTAGCAACTCTGCTAGCCCAGCAGCACGGGGTGAGTGCCCCACAGGCTTTTAGAAGGCTTGGATGCCAGGGCACATACCAGCCCATTCACAGAAAGGAGACTGCAGCGCGCCCTTCCCTGCAAGGGGCAAGGAAGCCGTCCCCCGCTGCCCGCCCACTCGCCCTCCCTGCTTTGTGGGAGAATTATTAGTCAACGGTGGAGGGGCAGTGGAAGACTAAACGTGTTTTAATCCTTCCCCCGGAGCTTCCTTTCTTTGATGTACCTTGCATCCTTTAAGCAAGTGGTGCAAAATGGCTGCAGGGTGGATTGGCTCTCCCGTTCACAGCTTTCTGCCTGGGTTGATTTGTAAACTCTGCATCTGTCCTTCTCAGGGATGGCGGAAAAGCTTCAGTGTGAGAGGTACAAAAAAATTAGTCCCTTTTCCTTAAAATTACTGTCTTCTAATAAATAGCCAAGTTTGAGCAGGGACTAGTATGGGTGAAAAGTGGCCCTTGGAAATACAGAACTTTCACACTTAACCAGTTCGCAAATCTGTGCTTAGTTATGTGAGGGTGGGGTGGGGTGGGGATGTGATGACAGGGCTCAGCCGCGCTCGTCAGCGACAGAAAAGTTATTTCCACGTTGGGCTGGGATTCCAGGGAGCTGGGTTCTAGCCATGATTCTGAGCTGTGGGACCTCAAGCAGCTCTCAGCCTCCCTGGGCTTCTGTTTCCCCAGTTAAAAATAAGAGGATGAGTCACAGCTAACTGGTCTAGGGTGTGTGCTGAGTGCCATGCAAGCACTGTTTCTTTTTGTCCTCACAGCAATCCGTTGAGGTGGCCGGTAGCATGCTCCCATTTTTCAGATGAGGAAACTGAGGCTTGGGGAGGTTAGGTACTTGTCCCAGATCCCATAGTTGCTCGGTGGGTTGGAATCTAGTTCAGTTTGACTTCCACATCCACACTGTTGACCACTGTATTATATTATGAGGTCCTGCATATCTGTGTGATTGTCTGTGTGTGTGTCTGGGGCAGGAGGAACTAGCGCTAATTCTCGACTCCTTCGTAGGCTGTGTGTAGACTTGGGAGAATTTTAAGAAGTAAATGAATCCAGAAAGCTGGATTTTTTTTTTTCTACTCCCGAGCCAACGCAGTCCCTTCGGCCTGCAAGAGGGACAGGCAGAAAAAGACTATCAAATGGGAAGTTTCTGGACCCCAGGCTTCCCCAGGGGCGGCTCTTCTCCGTGCTCCGGTTTAGGGCTTGCTGTGCTTTTTGCAGGAGTGGAAAAACACACGTTACAAGGCATTTAACAGACAGACAGGCGCACGGAGGAATGTAAAGGCTGGGCCGGGGGCGGGCGAGAGGGGCGCGCGGCCGAGCGAAGCCCCGCGAACTGGGGCGCAAAGGGCGGGAGCTGGCGAGCGGCGTCCCGGCCCCGCGCGCTCCTCCCGGCGGCTCCGGACCGCGCGCACTCCTCCTCCCTGTGGCTCCGGGCGCTCCGGGCCCCACGGCGGGGCTGCTGGGAGTGCTCGGCTCTGTGAGAATCCTGGGAGCTGGTGATGTCAGACTCGCTGGGTCATTTGAAGGTTAGCAGCCCGGGAAGGGTTCACCGAAAGTTCACGCGCATATATTAGGCAATTCAATCTTTCATTCTGTGTGACAGAAGTAGTAGGAAGTGAGCTGTTCAGAGGCAGGAGGGTCTATTCTTTGCCAAAGGGGGGACCAGAGTCCCCGCGCGAGCCGCCTGAGGACGGGGATGCCGAGGACGCGCGCGAGCCGGGCAGGGCTGGTCTGGGCATCGTCCGGGTAGGATCCGCACCGCATTCCGAAGGCTTTTTGCAGGCGTCTGCCTAGAAGGAGAACTTGGGCTCCTTCTGGGAACCCCCCGCCCCGGCTGGATTGGCCGAGCAAGCCTGGAAAATGGTAAATGATCATTTGGATCAATTACAGGCTTTTAGCTGGCTTGTCTGTCATAATTCATGATTCGAGGCTGGGAAAAAGACCAACAGCCTACGTGCCAAAAAGGGGGCAGAGTTTGATGGAGTTGGGTGGACTTTTCTATGCCATTTGCCTCCACACCTAGAGGATAAGCACTTTTGCAGACATTCGGTGCAGGGGAGATCATGTTTGACTGTATGGATGTCCTGTCAGTGAGTCCTGGGCAAATCCTGGATTTCTACACTGCGAGCCCGTCTTCCTGCATGCTCCAGGAGAAAGCTCTCAAAGCATGCTTCAGTGGATTGACCCAAACCGAATGGCAGCATCGGCACACTGCGCAATGTAGGTTTATTTTTTCCCTTCTTCTACCAAGAAAAAAATATGAATTGTCTCGCTTGCATGCAATGAAGACATTGGAAACAAATTGCACTGGTAGCCAGACAAAGGCTTTAATGATTTAATGCTGAAAGGGTGTGCTGTGCTGGTGTGCATATTGATTCCCTCTGCTGAAAATTTCCTGTTAGATGTTTTCTTCCCAAGCAACCCCTGCCGACCCCTGCTTCTCTCCTTACCGACCCTACAGTCCCTTGAAAACAGTTTTAGAAAATGTGCGTGGAGGGGGGAAAAAGTAGAGTGACCACAGGACTTTGAAACATTCTTCAAGTGAGGCAATTTGACAACGTTGGTACCGTTTTTACTAAGATATATGCAGAGGGGAATTTAACTTTGCTGTTCTTTGGATTAGCTACTAGTTACATGTATATCCCCCCTTGTGTGTTTCAACAGTCCAAAGTAATTAAAATATGACATCTTCCTTGCAAGGAATTTAGCCTAATTAAGGTTGCTGCTGCTCCTGAAGTTCATAAATGACCAGTTAAAGCTGCCACCGCCAATGTTTTCCTTGCAGAGGAAAGGCAATATTTCTTAGCATTGACCCTGCTGCCACCTTTCCGAGTCACTTTGTTGCTCTAAGAAGTTGCTGTTTTGCTAGAAAACTACTGGCAATGAACACCCCTTGGGCTGAGCCATCCATTATTTCCATATCTTGCAGTTCAGCCGGGAACCTGGACGTCGGTTAAAGGAAAGGAAACATAAGTGGGGTAGCTCAGTTTTTAAAAAAAATATTGACTATTTGGTTATCTGATTCTGAGAGGGTGCCGAGGCACGCACTGGTCAACAGTAGCCTGGCTGCAGGCTTGAGAAATGACCAGCAGTCCCAGAAAATCCCACCTTCGGGTGGCTGTAGTGGGAGCCTGCTGGTTGCATCGCTGCCCTGACAGTGATTTAGATAAATGGCTCAGCTATCTATCAAAATGTTTTTAGTACTTTATTTGACAATTCATTGGAGCATTAGCCTGAAAATGACATTTTAAATCTTTGTTTTCAAAGAGGTCAAAGTTTAACTGGAAGAAATTGAGTTTTCCTAATAACACGATGGCTTATCTAAAGAGAGAGAAGAAAAAGGAGAGAGAGGGGACAAGATTTAAATCGTCCTCTTCTGAAACTTTTTCTTAAGAATAAAGACTTGCTTCAGGGGTCCAGGAAATCAACAGGTTTGTAGCTGAAAAGTCAATAACCATCTGATGCCAACAGTCTAGCTGTCTGACTTAGTATTTCGTAGAGCCATAACCAGGGTAAAGAGAATATCATTTTCAGACTAAGTATTTCCTAGAGCCATAACCACGGTAAAAAGAATATCATTTTCAGAAGGCGTCCTCATTTTCAGCTGCTCCTCAAATGCTTTCTTTCCTGCTGCCTATTTTCTTTCTGGAGAGCTCAAAGAAACTGTTAGAAAATAATTTTCCAACCCACTAACAGATCTTTTAGACCCTACCCATCTCCTCTCTGTAGCAATTAAAACAGTATGAACAGTTTCATTTGGAATCTCGGGGAACTAGGGCTCCCTCAAACTTTTTCTTGTGAGAGAAAGTTTTAATGAAACATTATTTAACAAAGGAAAAAAGAATGCTCAGGACCCTGGCATCAAGCTATTAGACCTAGTAGAGGTTTTACAAGTAGACATTCTTCCTTTTGTAATTAACTCTCCAAAAGTGCCTATTAAGTTGCAGGAGTTTGGGGGGGAACTTTGTTTGTTCTTGAACAAGTTAAACAAGGGATTTGCCTTATCTGGGGAGAGGCTAGTGGTGAATGTGTCATTCACCTAGGGCCAGCTGATAAGCAAGAAGTGTTGATAACAGCAAAGTTCAGCTAATCAAAGAAGCTTGCATTAGACAAAGTAAATAAAGGCAAATGACAAAGGGATTTCAGAAATTTCAGTGTCGTATTTTTGTAAGCAGGGCAATTAGTGCTCTCTGTGGTCAATTTCACAAGGGTTTGGATTCCCACCGCCGGACTCCAGGTTAAATGAATAGAGTGTAAATATGGCTCAGGCCCCTGCGGAGTCGCACAAACCGCTTTAGGACAGGTCAGTTTAGTTGTTCAAGTGGTTTAAGTTTTTAAGCATAAATAAAAGTTCTGACACAGCTCTGCCACGCGGTGTTTGGCTCAGGGTGGCACAGCCAGCTAGGGCTTTTGAAGTTAAAGCATTATTAGGGCCCTGTTTGTATAAGTACAAACATAAAAACCACAACCTTTTCCATTTTACTCAATGACTGTTTTGACAAGAAGCAGATCTGTTTGTGCTCTTAACACAGAGGAAACAGTGGGCCAGAAGGGAAAAAATAGTACTAAATTCTAACCAAAACTATTTTCTGCTTCGAGATCCTACTTATTTTTTTGTGGTGTGTGTGTGTCTCTGTGTGTGTGTAGGAATTGGAGTAAACCCTTTGAATGTACAACACACCAGAAGCATTCTTTGAAAGGTGTTAGAATATTCTCTTTATTTTCCCTTTTAATTTTAAGACAGAAAAATGATATGCCAACCAGCTGTCGGTTGAAGTAGGGCCTGTGAATTGCCTCTAAAAATTCGAAGTCAGGAGTAACGAGTTACTAAGGGAACATGGTGTAAATAATATGATTTAAGACGGCCCCTGGAGGTGTCAGAGTCACTAAGTCTCTGTTCAGGTGCCTCGTGGATTACCTTGGGTTTAGGCTGCTCCAGATGTTTTCAGCATTAATTGCTCAGTGAGCATAAGATAAAGCCTAATATTTGTGGTCTAAATATAGTAGTTGCTTTTGGTGAAATCATGAGTGTGACAACTTCTTGGCCCTTTTCCCTGTCTTCACCCTGCTCGTAACAAAAGAAAAAACAGATTTTCTTTTCTAACGAAAAATAATCTGTTTTTAAAAACAAACAGTATCGATGTTATGATTTAGGAAGGAAAGACGTCTCCTTTCCAAAGCACTGGGACCTGAATTTTAAGTATTAAACGGTATCTAAATCCTCTCCTAGTGAGATATAGATTGGGGTCAAAGTGGCAAAATCAAAGATACCCTCTGAAAGAGAGACTAAATAAAGTCTGACAGCCACCGTATGAACTGAATGGGGTTTTGAATAAATATTTCAGTGAAAAGGCTCAATTGTTTTTCTAAAGTAGGACATAATTTTCTGCTTCTCGGCCACATGACAGTGGTAACTAACACCATCAGAAAGAAGAAAAGAAAAGGGAATTCTACTTAAATCGCAGGGAGTGCAGGATAGGGCCGTTTGAAAACAAGTGGAAGATTCACAAAGTTTTCCTTCCCCATAGGAAAAAATAATTACTAAAATTTTTTCTGTATCCAGGTAACTCGGCACTTTGGGTAGGGAAGCACTGATGTGCAACCAACAAGGAAAAAATGCAGAAGTTTAAATTTTACCACCAGAAAAGCATAGACTCCCCCCAAAATAGATCAGAATGCTAGGAGTGGTAGTCATGTGTCCCTTAAGCTTAGGCTGTGGAATGGATGTGGAAACTCTTGGTAGCATTTGATTTCCCAGCCCAAATGCAAAGCCCTCGCATCGGAACTAGGCCTTTCTTCTCTTAGTAGATAAATGACCAGCAGTGCAGTTTCTGATAGGTTCGCTGACCTGAACCAGAAGTTTTCTTCTCATTTTTGGAAACCTGGCTCTGACCATATATAACCAGTCGGTATTGTCACGAACTTTGCTTTAAAGCACACAAGAAAGTTCTTCTGGATATCAGGTGCTTATAATTTCCCTTCAACATGTTAAGCCCCAGAGATGGCTAAAAAAAGAAAGAAAACCTTACCGTTTTCTCCTTTCTACATTCTTGTGAAATGTAATGCATAGATAATCTCAGAAGGGAGATACGTGATAAATGATGAAGATTATAAATTCTGCTGTCAAGGAATTTAGAATCTTTAAAATCGAAAAAAATTTTTTTAAAGGCTGGGAATTTTTTAACTAGGAAGTTACTGTCTGCGAGGTAGATGAAGATGTAAAACCAAGTTGCAAAATAGAAAACTCTTCGAGTCGAACAGGACTTATGAAACAGTGAATGCACTGTTCCATTTTAGAACATCTTAAAAAGAATCTTCTATAGAGTTTGAGTTACATGTAAGTGCCAATAAATTTCTCCCTAAATGACATTTTTATACTTTAAATGTTCTAATATAAATTCAGTTAACTATCAATTAACTAGATTATTTCGGAAATGGGAGTTTTTTGATGAAGGTTAATCAGAAGAATCTGGGCTAAAAACCTTTCCAAAAGATATTAATGTAGAATCTTGCCTTTCAAATTACAGGGTAGTTATGGCAATCATACATCTCAGATTTTCTAGAATAACCCACTTTCAAGTATACTGCCACAACTCCCACATAAGCCATTGAAATATGCCAGATATTTCAATATTGACATCTCCTAGGGTTGCCCCTTGCACCCAGGAGTGGCACAGAAAGCCTTTGTTTGGACTTGATGGTCAGTCTAACTGGAGCACTCACAGCTTAATTTTTCTGTTATGACTGACGATCACCTTGTGCTTCTGGGTCATTCTTCTGAACACGAACTCCTTTTGTGGCAAAATGTAGATCTGTAAATAGGAGGCGTCCCTTGCAATATGGATTTAAGTAGTATGACCGCGGCTCTGATGCCAGCGTGTGTGTGTGTGTGTATTGGGAGTGGGGGAGGGGTGGAATTATACGTTGAATCACTGTGAACAAATCTGTATCAGTTCTTGGCCAGCTTCTTCATAAAAAGTTGGAGTTGGAGGTGATGGAGAGAGGAGAGTTAACTCCAGTTTCAGATTTATCAGTATCCGGTCTGTAAGTGGCTTGGCCTGAGCACCTCTTGTTAAATAGGAGATGAGATAACCTGCCCATCTGTAAGATCTAATAACACAATCTAATCACTCAGTATGTCGCCCTGAATGCTCCTCTTTTCCTTCCCTCCTCCTTGCTTCATCACGAAGAGGCATGATTCCCGTCCCATCCCCGCCCCTAAACCCCTTCCGATGAATAAAAAATAAAGTTGCAAAAGTTCTCTCCACCTAGGCAGCCGTAGAGGGTGAGCCTGCAAGTGTTCTATTATTTATCTGGAGCTTTCAGAGCTTCTTAGATGGGAATTCAGACAGGCAGTGGAACCGCTGACTTGCTTTTTCTCTGGCCTTGCAGGATGGGGAGCTGAAAGGGGGGCCATTCCGTAAGATAAGACTCCTGGTCCCCAGCACGATAAGGCAGGATAACAGGAACTGACGTCAGGAGGTGACCCAGCCTTGCTGAGCGTTTCCTCTCTCAGAGAGAGCACAGGCTCCCCGGCAGCTGATGAAGCGAACTGCGACGGGGCGGGGGGAGCTGATTTTAACAAGGCTGATCGTGGGTGACGATGTCCCTCATTCCCGAAAGGAAGTTTCTCTAAACGGAACAAAGACTGACCTGGGTGTGGTTTTAATAAAAGCAGATTCTGAGATTATAATTGCAATTTTAGGTTGTCATGTACTAGATCCTTGTTTCGCAGCTGTCAACAGTTTCCCTCAGATGTCTCGGAAGACAGTCTATCCGGCAGTCAAATATCATCCCCCGTGAACCCTGCTGACTCTCCACACAGAACCAGATGGGCGGAATTCACATTGTCAGAGTTAATCCCTGGGACTCCTGTTTACTTTTCTAAACACCGCGTTCCCACCCCGTTGGCATCATCTGACAGCAGGTGAAAGCCACTGCATTTGCCACCAGCCCTGAAACCGCCCGGCAGTTTTTCCTTTCCTTTCCTGGCTACGGTACCTTTGTCTTATCATCAGAGTTCATGATTATAAAAAGGCTGATGATCTGAAGGCAGTTTCAGCTTCAAAAGATGTTTTAGGGTCTGGCCTATTGGAACCCTTGGGGGTATAATTAACTAAAATGGAAATGGAGGCAAGCGAAATTTAGTTCCTGATGTTTTAATTTAGCTCGGTACTGCCATGTGTTGTTGAAGAGAATTCTTAAAGGCAAACATAATTATTTCATTATGGTCCTCAGAATGCTTTCATTGGCTTTAATGACAAGAAGCTGTGTAAAAAGGCATACATTTTAATTAGTCCTTATATTTACATCAGGTAAATAACAAATAATTGATGAAAAACAAGTCTTTGGGATGGATGATTTCACATAGTGCGATGGTTACAGTTTAATGATGAAACATTTCTCTGTTGCTTTGCATTTTAATTATCAAGACGTAACAGTAGTGGTGCTGTGGAGCTAAAATACCGTTGATGCCATTTTATTACAAAAAATCACGATTATTGCCTGTGAATCAGAAGCGGGAAAAGGTAGCTAGAAGCGTATCTCAGAGGAAGTAAATTGCCGGTCTCATTAATTTTACTACGTTTGTTAGCATTCATTTTGATCACTTTTATCTTTTACCCTTCATCTTTTTGGATTAAGACAGTCAGGGGCTTCACGTGCGTTTTTATGATCACGTCTCCTAAATACCGTTCTTTCTGTCTTGCTGGCTGTGTTGAAGACTTGCCTGAAAGTACCTTGCCAAGTGTGTCCTGGAAACTCAGAGAGCCTTCTCCCACGTGATGGGCACACTTTACCTTTGATCTTATATGAAAACGCACTTCACATGATTCATCTGTTTTGGTGTACAGAACACTAATTGTTATTATTGATTTTAAATTCCGTGACCATTACAAGTAACCCGGATGACTGGCAGATAAAGGGTAATAATCCATGGAGTTCTGGAACTGTTTCATGTTTGTCTGGAGTACTTTATGTGATCAATATTAACTGCCCCATTGAAACTAACTGCTGTATCAAGTAACAGTCAATCAAATGAATGTGCTTAGAGATTATTTATTGAAAGCTTTAATTGTTCACTGGGGCCCTGCTTATCAGAGGAAACAATAGGAACTAGAGACAGGATGAACTGGTTTGGATTCGCTGCGAAAGTCGGAGGATGCAGATGAAGGCCGTCTTTCTGCTTCCTGGGCCAGAGTTTCCAGAAACCCGTGTTGGGCTTCTAGCGGCACAAGTCCTAAATGGGCTTGCAGAGGTTATCCTGCCACCTGTGCAAGGAGAGCACTCTAGAGAGGTAGGGGTAGTGAGTTCCTTGCCCTCAGCCCAGAGGCTGTGGAGTTGTCACTCTGAGAGTTTTACGGCGGCCTCTCTGCCCGCTCACGCACATGCATTACCCTGCGAGCATCTCTCCATCTGTGGTCCTCGCGCTGCCCATGGGCTGAGAGATAGCCTGTCTTGACACGGGATCGATGTCTACAGCCATGACATGGGACATTGCAGAATTTGTAATATAATAGCTACTGTAAATGAGGATTCTGCTCTGCCCTGAAAACACACAGAGGTCCCCGAGTAGAGCTTCTCTGGTTTCAGCGTGACACTGCGGCTTGCGTGCCTTCACTAACAGAGACCATGTTTGTCGAGTTGGCATCTCTTTCCTCTGTGAAATGGTTCCTCTTGACTGTGGCTCATCACCCGGGGGACCATCCTTCCTATCTGTCACAGTGGGACAGCACTGTGGTCCTGATGCAGTGGCATCCATTTGGAACAAATAATTGGCTTTTACACCTGAGCGTTGTCACCTTCCAGGTGGTCACGGTACATTTTGCCCAGAGATGCTGTCAGAGGCCAGTACATTTCGATTACTCACTGATGGATTCCATCTTGCAGAGTGCTGTTCAACAAATGGCCCTTGGAGGGTTTCCCTGGTGGCGCAGTGGTTGGGAGTCCGCCTGCCGATGCAGGGAACACGGGTTCGTGGTCCGGTCCAGGAGGATCCCACGTGCCGCGGAGTGGCTGGGCCCGTGAGCCATGGCCAATGAGCCTGCGCGTCTGGAGCCTGTGCTCCACAACAGGAGAGGCCACAGCGGGGAGAGGCCCACGTACCAAAACAAACAAACAAACAAACAAACAACAAATGGCTCTTGGATGTCTGCTGTGTGCCAGGCTCTCTGATGTGTTCAGGGGTTGGCGGGAGCAGGGGGATGGGACGGACACACCAAGATGAAGCCCATGTGGTCCCTGCTCTCTGGACTCACAGTGTACGGAAGACGCTTGTATACACATGTCACTGTGACACAGCCCCCTGTAACACAAACACAGTCTCCTTAGGACTTTGAACCTGAGTTTGATTCCAGAAAAAACTAAAACCCACTGAGAACCAGAGCTGGTGCATAAGTGGAGGATTACGTAGGTTACGCATTTTTGTCATACGGAGCAGGAAGGAAGTTTTTCTGGGGGTAGCTGCAGAGGTCCATTCTAAGTGCGGTTTATGATGCGGAGTTTTAAACTATGCAGTGGAATAAGTGCATACCTTCTGAACTTGCTTCTTGAAGACTCATATGGATGTTTCGAGTGTCTGTTAAATAATGTTCTTTGGGGGTTAGGTCTATTAGATTATATATTTTTTAAAATCACTTTCAGATTTTATTGGAGTAGAGTTGATTTACAGTGTTGTGTTAGTTTCAGGTGTACAGCAAAGTGATTCAGTTATACATATACACATATCCATTCTCTTTCAAATTCTTTCCCCATATAGGTTGTTACAGAATGTTGAGTAGAGTTCCGTGTGCTGTACAGCAGGTCCTTGCTGGTTCCATATTTTATACAGTAGTGTGCATATGTTAGTCCCAAGCTCCTAATGTATCCCTTCCCCACCACACTTTCCCTTTGGTAACCATAAGTTTGTTTTTGAAATCTGTGAGTCTGTTTCTGATTTGTAAATAAGTTCATTTATGTCATTTTTTAAAACTCAGATTCCACATACAAGTGATATCATATGGTATTTGTCTTTCTCTTTCTGACTTAACTTCACTCGGTATGAAAATCTCTAGGTCCATCCATGTTGCTGCATTATTTCCTTTTTATGGCTGAGTAATATTCCATTGTGTATGTATGTACCACATCTTCTTTATCCATTTGTTTGTTGATGGACATTTAGGTTGCTTCCATGTCTTACCTGTTGTATCACTTCTTTCTCTATGATTGTTTTTGTGACATCTTGCTGTGTAACAAACTGCCCCCAAACTTGGTGGCCTAACTATGTATTATCTCATTATTCTGTGGGTGGACTGGGCTCAGCTGGGCAGATCTTCTGCTCCAACATGATGTCAGGTGAGGCTGCAGCTCCCAGGGCTAGAATGGGCTGGAAGTCTGTCACTGCTGGCACCCAGGGCTGGCAGTGGATGTTGGTTGGTAGCAGAGAGCTCAGCCGGGTTGTCACCTGAGGTAGCTGTGTGTGCTGGCGTGCGGTCACCGTCACCACCTGCTGTTGGGGGAGCGGCATGGGCCAGCTCGCCTTCAATACGGCTACCTGTCCATGGGGAGGGACCAAAAACACGCAGCAGTCATCACAACCATGCCCTAGAACACAAAATAAATGATTGTCTTCTGTAGAGACCAGCTTAAAGAGCTGTGGTGGGGTGTTTCGTTTGCTTTCTGGGCTGGTTAAATTTTTAACAAGATTCTACTCTAATGACTGTACCTACATCATTATCACAAGCAATCCTGTGAGGCAGGTACGATTTGCCTCTTTTTACGGAAAAGGACCTTTTGGCTCAGAGAAGGTGAGTTTGACAGCAGTTTGACCCTGTCCCCTGACAGCCGAGTGAAGACTTCCTGGAAGATATTTATGCCCCAGTAATACCAAGAAGGGACCATGGAGTGCTTTGGTTTTGGGAAAAGGTGGAAAAGAGACAGAGGGGTGAAGAACTGTCCCACAGAATTTCCTCTGATGACATTATTTCTCTCATAGAAGCCACAGCCTTTTAAATTGTGGAAGAAACCAGGAGGCTATTTACTCTTGTTTTCCATCCTGTTTGTTGTTAGTGTCTGCGCTGGCCTGGTCCCTCTTGTGTTTGCTGAGGAATTGCAGGGAGGTGAGAGATGGGAAAGAAGGTTTTCTTGTTCTTCTGGTTCACTCAGAACTCTCGTCTGGAGATGGGCACCAGTGGTGGTACCTCCTAGTCAGCCGGCACTATTGCGTCTTCCATTACTGGAAAAACAGGAAGAAAAAAAGAAAAGTTTCCAGGAGACACTGAAACATTGATATTTTGGTACTTGCCACGTAGTTTGTTTAGAGGGTCCCAAACCTATGAAAACTGACTGTTTTAGCCTCTCACATAATGCTCTTAGTTCAGTGGTTACAAACACAGTTTGCTCTTCATGTCCACAGGTTCCACATCTGCGGATCTGACCAATCTCAGATGGAAAATATTCAGAAAAAAAATTCCGGAAAGTTCCAAAAAGCAAAACTTGAATTTGCTGCACAGTTGGCAACTATTTACATTGTATCTGCAACTGTTTACATAGCGCCTACATTGTATTAGGCACTGGAAGTCATCTAGAGATGATTTAACCTATACGGTGGATGTGTAGGTTACATGCAAATAGTACGCCATTTTATATAAGGGACTTGAGCATCCGGAGATTTTGTTGTCCATGGGGATCCTGAAACCAATGCCCCAAAGATGTGAAGGGGTGACTGCTATTTTAAGTGCAGTACATTGTTCTGTACTTGGGATTTTTACATACCGTGTTCTACCTGTTTCTTTTGTTTGAAATCTAGTTGTTGAGTTATGGATTTTGGGGAGACAGGTGGACTAACTGAAGTGACTGTCTACAGGTCATGTAGTGGGCTCTAGGTGGGTGCTCCATGCGTTCCTATGTGTACAGCGTGGTACAGTGGAGCTGGCACTCTTCATGCGCTGCCTTTGCTGTTGCCTCAGTGGTGTTCATCTGTACCATTGGTCCATAACACTTACCTTGCAGGCTTACCATAGACTTAAATAAGAGAGTTTCTTTAAAGTACCTGAGACTTAATACTCAGTAAATAATCTTCCCCCAATACTTTACTATGAAAAAGTTGAAAGAACGTTACAGGGAACCCTTGGATACTTACTACCATATTGACCATTGAAGTTACCAGGTTTGTTTTCTGTGTTTCTTCTCATTTCTCCTTTTTAGTGTGTGTTGTTTCATTTTGTTTTATTGATTGGGTTCCCTTGCTAACCTGGGAAGTCTTTTGAGGTCAGATACGGTGTCCTTTGCCTCTGTCTTCCCAATATGGTCGTATGGTATTAGTACAGCTAGTAAATACCTGGTCAGGACTCAGTTAATCATGGTTGAGTCAATGGATATAGGTGTTCAAGCACACCACCCCTTAAGGTCCCAGATACCGGCACTCTACAGTAGAACTTTCTGCGAGGACGGGAACCATCTGTAATTCTGTGTTGTCCAGTACGGTGATGGCTGGTCATGTGGACCTATTGAGCACCTGAAATGTGGCCAGTGTGTCTGAGGAACTGAATTTTTTATTCTATTTAATTCTAGTTCATTTAACTTTCATGAGGCTAGTGACTACTGCATTGAACAACACAGCTCTGTATACTCAGCTATTAATATATTTTCAATATTTGTGCATTCTCTTTATTTCCCTTTTCCTTTAGCCTCTATTATTCTCTCCTACTGCTGTTCAGGAGCTCTAATTATCTCTTTATGTAGACGGTAAATAGACTGCAGGAGAATGTAAACAGAATACTGGAGGGTAGTGATTTCAGTCATTGTTTAACTTGTTTTCCTTCTGGGTGGAACCCTTTTTCCTGGGGCTTGCCAAATACTTAGCACTTATTTTGCTAACACTTATTTTGCAGAGCTCAACCAGGATTTTCCCAGAATCCCAGTGGGCTGGACTTGAGGTCTGTTTCTTGCAGCAGTCCTACTGTGGGAGAATACAAATTCTAGTCCTGTGCGCCACACCTGCGTGGTTTTCAAATGGATATAGAGTATCTTCCAACCTTTTCCAGCTACTTTCAACTCTGCTTAAACATTTTAAACTGCAGGGAGGCAGAGAGGAACGGACCACACTCTGTGGAAGCCTCAGTGTGTGTTCTAGAAAATGCCACGCTTTCTCTCCCCCGAGCACCTTCTGCTCGTATATGTGTGCTCTGCTTAGTAACCCAGTGCCGGGCGCACAGTAGGGGCTCAGGAGATATCTGAGTATAGTTCAGTGAACACGAACTTGAAATTCAGAACATCTCAAGTGGTCTCCGCTTTTGCTTATTTGTATATTTGGGGGTCACTCAAAACACCTGAAGTAAACTGGAGGGAGTGGTTAGAACTTGGGAGGCCCGCGTTGGCCGTGATGGCAAGCCCTTACAAACGTGTCGGCTGAAAAATTGGCCTGAAAATATGAGAACGTGGTATTTCCTCGGGCTTCTGGCACTCGCTTTGATATCCTTGGAATAGAATCTCTGATGGTACTTCCCGTTCACGTTGCCACTCCTCCCTTCCTTCTTTTTTTGGTCTATCCCTAGAAATGGGGTGAAGAAATTAAATAGAAACAGGACCAAATTAACAATCAAGAGAAACTTTTTTTAAAAATTTATTTTATTGGAGTATAGTTGATTTACAATGTTGTGTTAGTTTCTGGTGTACAGCAGAGTGACTCAGTTATACATATATATATTCTTTTTCATGTTCTTTTCCATTATGGTTTATCACAGGGTACTGAATATAGTTCCCTGTGCTGTACAGTAGGACCTTGTTGTTTATCCGTTCTATATATAACAGTTGGTATCTGCTAACCCCAAACTCCCGATGCTTCCCTCCCCCACCCGTCCTGCCCCTTGGCAACCACAAGTCTGTTCAGTCAAAAGAAAGTTTTGAACCAAGGTTTTTTTCCCTCCTGAATAGTTTCAAGTTGTGACCGATTTTTATTAAAATGAAACAACCGCCATCATCATAATTAATATTTATTAAGTGCATACTATCTGCATATTGTACCAAGTGCATTAAATGAATTGTCACCTCATTGTCGCAGCAGCCTGAAGAGAAAGGCACTGTTATTGCTCCATTTTACAGATGAGAATCCCCAGACGCAGAGCAGTTCAGGCGCCCAGATCCGTGGAGTAGGAGGAAGCAGGTCGAAGTCCCCCTCTCAGCTTTGTGTGACGTGGGTTTCCTTCCTTCTCCCAACTCTTCAAAGTAAACCCATGCTCTTCGCAGGGAGGGGGAATGAGGAAGGTTGGAAGCCCCAGAACCCGCAGTATAATAAAAGGGTTTCCAATGGAAAGCTGGAAACAATACGTTTTTAACAAAATGGGCATTTACTCTAATTGCTGTGCCCCTACTGTTCAATTCCTTTTTATGTCCTAATTCATTAAATTATGTGCACACACAGGCTTATTATTTACAGATGTATGCACTTTAAACGGGCTCATGTGAAACAGATGTTTCTTGAAAGGTAACCGAGAGCTAGTGATCTAAACCCTCCTTTAGTGGGTATCAAGTGCGTACTCTGGCCCATTACTTGCAGGGTTGTTGCTATTATTTTGAATTGCAGTGTCCAGTAAGGGGAGGAGAATTCAATCCGTCCTCTGGAGGAACAAATAAAAACACAACGACCCGATAAGCAGACATCTGCATCTCAAAATAAAAGAGGGCGTGTGCAGGTGACAGGCAGGTGGGCTCAGGGGGATGTGAATGAGTTTTGTAAGCAATTTGAAGATAAAAGATCCATTGAGTTATAGGAGACTTTTTAATTTTTTAAGAGCCTTATTCTGTTATATCTTAATCATCACAGTCTTTGAATTCATAGCTGAGCAACTATCATGCTCCTTTTTATCCAGAATTTCTTAGTTAATTTTTTTTTTTTTTTGGCCATGCAGCACGGCTTGCGGGATCTTAGTTCCCCGACCAGGGAACCCAGGGCCCCAGCAGTAGAGGGCCAAGTCCTAACCACTGGACTGCCAGGGAATTCCCTAGTTGCTTATTTTTAGATGGAATTACTCCATTGCTCTTGTAACTGGCAGGAATGCATGCAGAGCTTGGACCGTGAATGTGATGTCAAATTACTGTCTCCCAGGTTCTAAAAGAGTCAGGGTGGACTCTTTCCACAGGTTCTTCATGGCTCCAGATAAATCATCTTCCATTAATGATAGCTATAGAATTAATTTCAGTTATGTATTGCTATGAAACCCAAAACTTAGTGGCTTAAAACACAATTTATTATTCACTTTCAAGTTTCTGTCTCACTTGGGATCTGTCATGTGGCTGCAGTCAGATGGTTCCAGGGCTGAACTCCTCTTAGGGCCAGACGAGGCCAATGTTCACCATGGCTCCTGCATTCCACGTCCAGTTCCTCGGCTGAGGTTTCTGGAGCAGCTAGAGGCTGCGTGGACCTCTCTCTCTGCACGACCTCCTCTTGTGACATGGGCTTCCTTACAGGATGGTGGTCCCTGAGCTCTTCACGTAGCTTCCCCCAGAATGAGCATTCCAAGAAACCCAGATGGAAGCTGCAAGGCCTCTTAGGATCTAGTCCCGTGTGTAACAGTGTTATTTTTGCTACGTCCTTTTGATCAAAAAGCAATCCCAGTAGCAGCCCAGGTTGAAGGGGAAGGGCCTACACAGTGGTGTGGCTCCCTGGAGGTGTGTGGGTCACTGGGCAAGCCATCTTTGGAAACCAGCTACATGCTAACTAGAAATACATGCACACCTCTTTTTCGATACAAGGTTAACATGGCCTAATCAATTCACAGCGCCATAAACTGGGTGGCATGTGTCAGCAAACGCATTTCAATACTTATTCAGAATGTCAGGGAGCAATAATCATCACCCCTCAAAGTCCACAGGGAGATTTCTTGTCTATGAATTGTCAGGAGTTCTCTGAACAACAACAACAAAAAACTGGAGCAAAAAGATGGCTGAAATGATGTCATTTTGCACGTTGAGAGCTGGAAACCGTCACAAGTGAAAAATAAAATGGGACATGAAATATTAAGTGGCATATCAGGTTTATTGCACGTATGACCATGAGAGTGCTTTTTATTTTGTCTTATGGAGCTCTAAAAAAAAAACCCATGTAATGGCTTAAAGGCATTAAAACTCCCATATTCTCCCTGGCTCTAGGCCAGGGAACAGGGCATGATAAATAATGCCAATAGATGGAATATGTAGGAAGGAATTTTAAAATGTATTTACTATAGACATATTGACCTCCCTAACTAATAAAAATGTGTACGTGAGGTTAGTTTTGAGGGAAATGTGCAGACCTTACACATTTATAGTGTATATAAATACCGTATACGCTGTAGTGCTTAGCATCCTTAAACTATTTCCCTCATCTCTGTAACATTTGGCTATCATATTCTGTCTTTACCCTAGAAGCAAAGAAAAGCATGGATTTTATAGTACATGTGCAGTTACTCTAAGAAGGAATAGTTTTAATTTCCTTTATCTTGAAGCAGGGGTCAGGAAACTGAGCCATATCTGGTCTGTAGCCTGTTTTTTTGTAAATAAAGTTTTATTGGAACATGCCACGCCCACTCATTTATGTCTTGTCTGTAGCTGCTCCCCCTACCGCAGCAGAGTTGAGTGGCTGTGACAGAGACCGTATGGCTCACGAAGCCTAAAATATTTACTGTCTAGTTCTTTACAGAAAGAGTTTACTGATCTTGTCTTAAAACGTTAAAAAATCAGTAGGACAGCTTCAAATAGGAAAGAGTGCTTTGTTTTTCGGTTATAATAATGTAGGTGGATTCAGGAGGCCAGTTCTGGATCAAGCTGTTTCTGAACTCTGTGACCTTGGCCAAGTCCTTTAACTTCTCTAAGCTTCAGTTTCCTCCTATAAATAACAGAGAGTAAAAATTGGATAATGATAATAATCCCTGCTCTCCTTCACACTTTTGCCCTGAGGGAGCAAGTGAGGGAATGGGATGAAAACACACCTGGAATCCTCCACCACCAGGTAATGTGTGCTGTTGGCAGATCTGCTGAATTGGCTGAAACGGTCATCATGTATTTGATGATGCCTAGGATAACTGTGCAAGGATTTGTATGCAGATTTAATTCTTTCACTCATTTTTCAACCAACATTTATTAAGCACCTGCTGTGTACTTTTACGCACTGAGTATTTAAAGGCAAGTCAGCCGAAGCCTTTGTGTGCTCGTGACATGCTTGGTCGTGGCAGCCTTGGGCACCATCGGATCCCAGCCTCCAGCTGGGACCATCTTTACTGTCTGGTATTTTTAGTTGTCAGTTTGTGTGGGCGAAGAATGGTGTCTTCTAACTTCTTTTTAACCCAGCATTTAGCACGGTGTCCGGCCTTGCCAGGTGCTCAATAAATACATGTCAGCAGTTGGATGTTGCTGGCTGATAATCCTGGCCCCGTCCACCCGGCCCCCCATTGGTCCATGCAAAGGTTTGCGACTTTGGGTTCCAGCAGCTGTGGAAGGCTCCCAAAGGGGAGATCGCCGTGGGAAGGAGGAGTTTCGAGAAGCTGTTTCTGAGGGGTCTGTGCACATGGGTTGGGGATGGGCCACGAGGAGAGGGCTGTGGTGGTCCTTTGGGTGATGCGCAGAGGCCGGGAGGGACGCGACAGCTGAGTGGGAGGGTGCGGGAGCAGAGCTGACGCAAAGTGCTCTGCTCACATTCGCTTGTGGGGGAATCTTATCAGGAGGGACAAGTGTTTTGAGAGGGAAAATGGAAGCAAAGGTCAGCAAATCAAGACTTGAGACTGCTGCTTAGGAGGTGAGTGGAAGGTGAATCGTGTCGAGGTTCGTCAGCACAGGCATGACCCCTGATCCTGTGATGATGGTAACTGCTTGTGCCGCCTCTGCGACAGGCATTGGGCCCAGTGCTTCACAGTGATTCGTCATTTAGTGCTCACGATGATCCAATGCCGGATAGGCTGTCATTTCGTACAAGGGGAAATGGACACTCAGAGACACTAAGTAACTTGCCCAGAGCCACACAGCTAGTAGGTAGGAGAGTTAGGATTTGAACCCAGGCAGGCCCCAGAGTTCACACTTCCAACCACGTGCTTCAGCTTGTCTTTAAAGATGGGAAGTTCCCTAAAGGAAGGAATACCCAAAAAGACCTGCACCTTGGGGCCTGCTCACAGGTGGTAAAAATGCCTTTGAATTATTTTTTCAAGTTTTCCTTAGCAATTTCTTTTTTTAAATTTTTTATCTTTAGACAGCTTTATTGAGATTTAATTTATATATCATTCAGTTCACCCTTATGAAGCGTACAATTTAGTGGATTTTAGTATATTCACAGAGTTGTGGGACCACTACCACTATCTAATTTCAGAACACTTTCATCCCCCCAGAAAGAAACTCGTAATGGTGAATTTTATGTATCAACTTGCCTGGGCCATGGGGTGCCCGGACATTTGGTCAAACATTATCCTGAGTGTTTCTGTGAGGGTGTTTTATTTTGTTTTGCTTGTTTGTCTGTTTTTTATTTTACTGGAGTGGAGTTGATTTACAATGTTGTGTTCGTTTCAGGTGTACAGCAAAGTGAATCAGTTATACATATACCCACTCTTTTTTAGCTTCTTTTCCCATTTAGGTTATTACAGAGTATTGAATAGAGTTCCCTGTGCTATACAATAGGCCCTTGTTGGTTATCTATTTTATATATAGTTGTGTGGGTGTGTTCATCCCAAGCTCCTGATTTATCCCTCCCACCAGCGTTTCACCCTTTGGTAACCATCAGTTTGTTTAGCAATTTCTTTTTTAAGAACTAAAATGAAAGCGCTTTGACACCGGCATCCTTCTCACATCAGGAAATAGTGAGAAATCACTGTTACGAAGGAAGAAAAAGATCAACTGTGTTAGAGCGTTTCTGTCTATAATCTGAACAATTCCATGTAGAAAATTCAGAATCTTTTAAACTAAAATATCCCCAGTGGGTCCTTTTGAGCTGCTGTGTGATGCTCATCTCCAGCACTAACACAGTCGTCATGTTAGTCCACTAGAAGTTTCGGTGGGGACGCTTCTGGTTGCCCCCATACACAGGTCCTCTTGGGAGGGAGTGACCCGGGTCTTCCTGAGGCATCGCAACCCTGCAGACCGGGACAGAAGAGCAAGCGCACGACTTCGGGTTGCAGTCTTGTGCCAGATACATTCTGACTGAGGGAGTGTAAGTGGCCCACTGGTGAAAGCTGGAGAAGCAGCCCGGGGAGGGGGACCCGACCCCTCCTCTCGCCGCCCAGCAGAGCCCCGAAGCTGGCAGCGGGGCGGGCCACATGTGGCCGGGAGTTACTACCCGCGCCCGAGAGCGTGGAGTTACACGCCCTTGGACCGCCGCCAGAGGCCCTTGGAACCTGGTCTGAGCTGCCACCACCCGGCCTGCTGGGGCTGCTTTCTCGGCAGGGAAGGTGCGGGAGGGCTTCGTGGGCCGGGGATGTGTGCCTCCTCATTCCTGTGTTTGCCTCTGGGGACTTTCCTACTTTATTGCTTTGACTGGAAAGAAGAAAGGGCATTCTTTCTGTCCCTTTAGCTTCTTTCCTTTTTAGTTTTCCAGTTTTACTTTTGCTCCTCATGCCAGGATGACTGCATGGGTCTGCTTGACGTGGTCTGTATTTTTCTCAGACTTGCTGCCAGGGACTCTACCAGCGTCTTGCCAAAGAAGTTGTGCAGGATCACAAGACAGGATGTCATCCCCGGGGTCACACCCATTCTCTTGAGCCCAAGACCACTTGCGTGCCAATTCCTGCTTATCTGCTCCCCTCTGGATGGCCTCGAGCCAGTTCCCTCACCAGTCTGTGCCTCCAGTTCCTTGCCTGGAAGTATTTTTTAGCGATACTAAGATGAGTTCTCTCATAGGGCGGTTATGGGGGGCAAATGAATTAATATATGTCAAATGCTTAGAACAGAATAGGGGTGGCAGGTAGCCCGCGGTAGATGCCCCGTGATTGTCGCTGTTAATACTTGTTGTTGTATTCTTCTTTTTTAAAAAAATTATTTATTTAGTTTTGGCTGTGTTGGGTCTTCGTTGCTGCACGCGGGCTTTCTCTAGTTGCGGTGGGCGGGGGCTGCTCTTCGTTGCGGTGCGCGGGCTTCTCATTGTGGTGGCTTCTCTTGTTGCGGAGCACGGGCTCTAGGCACACGGGCTTCAGTAGTTGTGGCGCGTGGGCTCTAGAGCACAGGCTCAGTAGTTGTGGCTCACGGGCTTAGTTGCTCCACGGCATGTGGGATCTTCCCCGACCAGAGCTCGAACCCATGTCCCTTGCATGGGCAGGCGGATTCTTAACCACTGTGCCGCCAGGGAAGTCCCTGTCATATTGTTTTTGTTTGACTTGACTCTATAGAATTTCCCATCATCTTCTAAGGCATCAGTCACATCAGGATGTGCCTCGCCCACCTGTTCCCAAATAACAAACAAGTCGTCAAATATAGAGTTGTGTCGTTTATAATGTGTAAACCCTGCAGCGTGGTACACACACTTGTCATCTCCATTTCTCAGGTTAGGAAACTGAGGCTCAGGAAGGTGAAGTGACCGTAGTAAAAGGCAGCGTCAGGCACTGAGCTCCCGCCTCTGTCTCCTGTGCTCCAAGAAGTTGTATTTTTGTCCTAAAGTCTTCCCACAAGTAGTCTCCTTACTCTAGAGCAGGGTTTTTCAACCTCAGCACTGTTTCTAATTTGGGCCAGACAGTTCTTCGTTGTTGTCTGGGGAGGGGGAGGGAGCTGTCCTGTGCACTGTGGGATGTTTTTTGTTTGTTTTTGCTTAATTTTTATTGGCATATAGGTGATTTACAGTGTTGTTAGTTTCAGGTGTACAGCAAAGTGAATCAGTTTTACATACACATATATCTGTTCTTTACCATATTCTTTTCCATTATGGTTTATTACGGGATATTGAATATAGTTCCCTGTGCTATACAGGACAACCTTGTTGTTTATTTTATATTGTTTTATTTTTTAATTTTTATTGGCGTATAGTTGATTTACAATGTTGTGGTAGTTTCAGGTGTATAGCAAAATGAATCAGTTATACATATAACCGTTCTTTTTTTTTTTTCCATTTTTAAAGTCTTTATTGAATTTGTTACAATATTGCTTCTGTTTTATGTTTTGGTTTTTTGGCCGCGAGGCATGTGGGATCTTAGCTCCCCAACCAGGGATCAAACCCACACCCCCCGCATGGGAAGGTGAAGTCTTAACCATTGGACCGCCAGGGAAGTCCCCATATATCCATTCTTTTTCAGATTCTTTTCCCATATAGGTCATTATAGAGTACTGAGTAGAGTTCCCTGTGCTATTCAGTAGGTCCTTATTAATTATCTGTTTCATATACAGTAGTGTGTATGTGTCAATCCCAATCTCCCAGTTTATCCCTCCGGCCCTTTCCCCCTCGGTAACCATAAGTTTGTTTCTACATCTGCGAGTCTCTCTCTGTTTTGTAAATAAGTTCATTTGTACCAGTTTTTTAGATTTCACACGTACATCATACAAAATTTCTCTTTCTCTAACGTACTTCACTCTGTATGACAGTCTCTAGATGCATCCACGTCTCTACAAATGACCCAAGTTTGTTCCTTTTTATGGCTGAGTAGTATTCCGTTGTATATATGTACCACATCTTCTTTATCCATTCATCTGTTGATGGACATTTAGGTTGCTTCCATGTCCTGGATACTGTGAATAGTGCTTGCAATGAACATTGGGGTACACTGTGGGAAGTTTAGTAGCATCGTTGGCCTCTACCCACTAAATGTCAGTAATTGCCCCCAGTTATGACAGCTAGAATCTCTCCAGACATTGCCAAATGTCTCTTGGGGGGCAAAATCAGTGTTGGTTAAGAGCCACTGTCCAAGATTAAGGAAGGTGGAAGGGAAATGTGGGAGGATGGGGGTTCTGGGCTGACCATCACTTATGAAACATCGTGTGCCAGGCAAGTTGCAAACAATGTCTCTCGTTCACCAACAGGAATTCTAGGATCATCTGCATTGTCCTACGGGACACTAGGACTCAGAGGAGGAACAAAAACTCTATGGTCACTAACATAGCAAGTGTCAGAAGAGGGATTCAAATCCAGGTCCATCTGGAGCAAAGCCCATGCTATCCCATCACTTCCTCACACAGTTTTCTGCAGGTTCAGGGCATTTTAGTTCTTTTTAGGAACAAAGGAAACTCACACGATGAGGATTAAATTGGTTTCAGAGCTTTTTGAGGCCACTAGTGTGAGTGTCTACCTGTAAAGTATCAAGCAAATAAAAAAAAAAACACTTCTTTGCAGCAAAGTATAACTGAGTAAGTAGAACGTTACTTTGTTGCGAAAGAGGTTACATTCTGGTGTCTTTACCCTTGAACTTTCTCAGATCTCAGAAGAATGGCAGAAATTCCCATGTGACAAAGAGTAATTTCATCGTCATCTTTTAAAAATATTCCACCACAGTATCCCCCCTGTTTTCTGTAAGGACTGGTACCAATGTGATTTTCAAATATATTTACAGTATATAAGCAAAGAATTGCGTATCTGAGATGATAAACATTTTAGTGGTCCTGTTTTAATCCACTATGGGTGCAGGAAATTTGAACAGATAATAGAATGTCATTTGTTAGTGCAATAATTTCTTTTTAAGAATTTTGGAAATCCTGATTGGAAGTGGAATATGGGACTGAATCATTTGGTGTGGAGATAAGCTCTTCAGGGACCTTGGTATTGTGATGTCATTAGCTTCATCCACACACGACTCCTGAGGCAGGTTACAGCATTTGTTCACTTAACGCCTTCCATTTCGGATGCCTCTCCGTTCACATCAATAAGTATTTAGATGTGTCGGCCCGTTAAGTGATTTTAAGGGAGAATTTATTTGAACTTGTCATAAGCTATCTTAGTATGTCCTAGAAAGTTGTGATCTAAAGCATCGTCTGTTACAAACGTCACCTAAAACAACCTATGACATAATTTTCGACCATGTTCCTTGGAGCAAGAAAGCATATTATAAAAATGAAATGTAGGTGTTGAACGTGTCATAGTCCCTTAGGAAAATATGACAGCACTTCCTACGGTAAAAGTCGGTCTCAGGAATAATTTCTGCTGCTGGCCGAGAGCCCAGACAGGTGTAGCTGCAATAGAGTGATTAGTGGGTCCTCAGCCTCCCGGTCTCTCTTTTTAAGGCCCAAACTATCTTGTCAAATTTAACCATGTCTTGAATCAAATCAGTGTTTGGAAAATTATAACCGTGAATTAAAAGAAAGGGAGGTACACAGTCCTGCAGTTCTCAAATATGAGTAAATAGGCCCGACCAGACCACACCCAGTGATTTACTTCCTAAGGAGGTGGAAGATGAGAAGTTAAAAAGCTGTGGGTTTGAGTGAAATAAGAGTAATATCTATTCAGCCATTTAAATCTCTTTTGTAATAAAATAGACCACTAATACGAACCTGCTGTATAGCACAGGGAACTCCACTTCGCTGGAACAGTGGAAACTAACACAACATTGTAAAACAACGCCACCCCAGTTAAAAAATAAATCTCTTTCGCAAAGGCTGCGAGTAGTGTGTTGTTTAAATTTCCCAGTTCTAAGGTGCGGGGTTCCCCGGCCCTGCTGTCCCCTTCGGTTCTGGGGAAGAGTCGGTGAGTTCACGGTGTCAATACTAAGCCTTTGGCGCAGTCCTGGGCAGTTAGTAAGTGCTCAGTAAATGGTAGCCGCGGTTACTTCAGCTCTTCCGGTGCAACTCTGACCCCTTCTGCCAACTAAAATCCACTGCCGAAATTCCATGGGAGCGGACGCAGGCTTCTGGGGAGCATAAACACCGCGCCGCCTGGAGCTCTTAAGGTATTAAGTGCTCGACAAGGAGCGCATTTAGTGAGGACCTGAGCAAAGGGCGAGGCCGACAGAGTCAACGGTGCCAGATTGACTCAGCAGATTGGGGTTCCGGGGAGGTTAGGAGAGCAACAAGACATTTTTATGTTTTACGTCAAGGTGTCTCGAATGTTGCTAGTGTGGATGGGAATTATCTGGGGATTTTGTTAAGATGCCTGTTGGGATTCGGCGGGCATTTCTGG
>NW_020175024.1:1031317-1077499 GCF_003031525.2 Neophocaena asiaeorientalis asiaeorientalis
ACCCGGTTCCCAGGTGGTGCTGATGGTGCGAGCCCGGGACCGCACTTTGGAAAGCAAGGCTTTCTTGAAGGACTTAAAAAGCAAAGCCTTCCCGGCCCTTCTTTTGTCCCCTGCCTGTCCTCAGCACCTGTTGCATGTGTGGTCAGAATAGCAGGGATTCTCATAACCCGGCCCCAGCCCTCGGCCAGGATCCCGGGTGACCCGGGCAAACACACACTCCTTCAGGGTCACGGGCAGGTTACTGAGTCAAGACTGCCAGAGCCCGCCGCGCCGTTTTCCTCCCCTCCCCTCCCCCACCCCAGACCCGGGACTAATCTTGGAGCTTCTCAGTAATAACAAAGCCAGCAGCAGAGTGAGTCAAGACCATTTCAAAGCAGAGTTTTTCTTGTTTGGCAATTACCTAATTTCAAAATGCGATTCACAGATTTGCAAAATCCCCTGTGTGTGGAAACAAACCGCTTCTCCTGAAAGATGATTAGAAGCAAGATTCCCCACCCCAAACACACACACACACACACACACACACACACACACACACTCCGGAGGCGACTGGAAAATTAAATGAGCGGCAGTACGGAGGTCCCCAGTCCCACGCTCACGGTTGGAGGCATGTAAATGATATTTCAATAAAGGTCCACGTGTGCGCGCGCGCGCATGCGCAAACGCCCGCAGCGGAGAATCTGGTTCTAATTACTTGTACTTTGGTTGAACTTTGGCGTTTCCTTTGACTTTCTCCCTAATGTATGAGAGCTGTGGGCCTTGCGATCCTGCAGTGAATCCACAGAAAAAGGAGGGGAAAAAATCCAGACCGGCTCTCCTCCGTGCCAACAAAAATGAAACCCAACTAATGTTGTGACCAAATGCAACACTTTGCTAGTCTCCGTTAATTAGCTGAAATTACTCCCTCCTACAGGGTCCCGGAGCTCAGGGCTCAAAATTCCCCCGGGGCCGTGCAGGAAATGCCTTTTGCTTTACAACTCCTTTTTCCTTTAAGGCTCTGCTACCCAGAGAGTGCATTAAAATGCTGTCTTAATCATCGAAAGTTCTAGCGAAAAGGCAGGGCTTTCATTATGCAGGATGCCTGCCTGACCGCCTCTAAAATCCTGAAGTCTGTCAGCATGGCTTAGCCCGCCATAAATTAGTTCTCACAAAGAAAAACATAGTATACTGGGCCTTCTTTTTAAAATGTTATCTGCTACTTAATCTAACCTTTAGAAAAATGCCAAGCATGTTAGGAATTGTGAAGGGCGCTATTGTTAGAGGCTTTCCGTGTGTTTAAGTGACACTCAGGTGTGTTGTAACAACAAGGACATTTATACTGTGTTTTCTCAGGTGAGTTAATTTGCAAGTGCCAAGTCTTCTTAACAAGCAACAGCATTATTATTATTATTTTGCTTTTATTTTGGGAGTGAATTAAACCCTCAGAGTTGCGGCAGTGTTTAAGAAGGCTGTGTCACTTGGGAGTGCCGGTATTCTGCTTTTGTGCGGTGTCTCGGTCGGTGGAGAGTTCCTTTGGTTTGCTTTTGTTTTGGCTGCAAACAGCCTCCGAGTTTATAGAGTCCTTCAGAGCAGTGCTTCTCAAAGTGCAAGCCGCGGCCCGGGCCAGTTGCTCTGCGGCCCACTGCCAGTACTCGAGGAGACAGGGCATCCGTGAGAGCAAATGCTTAGAAACTTGTACAGAAATTTGGCAGAGGAATTTTATGTCTAAAAGATCCTTTTTTTCCCTCCTTAAGTTGTACCTTGTGTTTTGAGCATCTTTTTCTTAATTCCTTTTTTCTGGAGATTCATTTTGTGTGTCTTTTTTTCCCTTAGGGATTTGTTTTTATTGATTTTATCAATCTGTGAGAAAAAAAAAAGAAAGATCCTTTACCATAGATAGTCTGAAAACCACTAATTTAAAGCAAATGGCTTCCTCCCTACCCCCAGAATTCTGCTGCCGGTTGCTGGTCTGGACCACACTTTGAGGAGCATTAGTTTAAAGGCAAACAAGACCTGTAATGAATTTTTTGGCAAGGAAGGTGATTCTAGCTTTGGGTGCCCTAGTGACAGCCACCTTTGAGTTGCAGGGTTGGAGAGGTTTAAAATATGGGCTGGAAGCTTCTGTCAGTGCAGGTTTTGGATCACTGTCTCCTTTGGCCAGTGGGCAGCCCGGAGAAGCCCCCTCAGCACTTCTGGTGCTGGCTCTCCTCTGGGCAGGGACCCATGGAGCCAAACATCCATCTCGCCCTAGCAACAGAAGTTCCTGTCTTGGCCATTCCCTAACAAACGAGGCAGCGCATCTGGTTAGCAGTTTAGATGCCACCTTGGAGGTTGCTGCTTGTTGGGGACGCAGTCACTAAACAAAACTCAGTAAGACAATAAGTAAGCAAGGAAATAAATAAAAGCATGAGGCAAAGAGCAGATCTGAATCAGTCCTCAAAGCCTGCTTTTCCCTGAACTGAAATCACGGCAGGATGGCTGGAGTGCGGTTGTTTTCTTAAATGACACAAGCCTTTTTTCCCCCCTGGGAAGTCTAAAAACTGCTTTCTTGGCCTGCCTGAGATCGCTGAATGAGCTAATACAGGACATGTTGTCTGCTGGGCCTGCAGGGTTTTTGAGCAAAAAATTCATCATTCCATAGACTGATTGTGCTTGCCTGGAATAAGGCACAAAATGTTTGACGTCTCTCAGGGGCATTTGATGAATCTAACTCTCATTTAAAGGGACTAATAGATTATTGATTTAAGCAGGATGACAGCGAACAGATCAACGGCAGGCACTCTGTAGCAGCCTTTAATGCCAGAACTGAGTCGTGAAGGGGGCCCTGGGCTATCCCCCTGCCTTGTTTCCCACTGTCTTTGGGGCGGCAGTGATGGGGGCACCAAAGGGCAAGAGGAGCACTAATAAACTTGGCCAAAGTATGTTTTTGCTACATTACCAAAAAGGCCAGAGGTTGCATTGAAGTTCAAATCTGCTTTTCTACTGATGCCATATCCTGGTAGTAATCCTAGAACTTACGTTGGCATGTTTGCTTAAAGCTAGCTTTGGCGATCTGACGGTACCACGGAGATTTTTCTTGTTTGCTTTGCATTGTTCTCAGCTTCACGGGCCACACAGAGGAAATGAAGGACCAACGATGATCTATTTTGAGGGGATATTTGAATATATATAGTCAAATAGTTAATGCTTTACCACCAATGGGAAAATTTTTCCAAAGATGATTATTTCTTGTCATATATAAGTCTTTTCTATATATGTTTGTCTGGGATGCACATGTGGCATTTGTAGGATCACGTTACAAACCACAATAGACGGAATCAATTCATCCTTCAAAACACAGCCTGGTCACCTCCTCTGGGAAGCCTCCCTTGATTCCTCTGAGGAATATCATATCCGTGTTTCCCAAACTGCTGCAATTTGGATTCACCTGGGAAAACTTTTTTAAAAACACTGATGCCTGGCTTCCACTCCCAGGCATTCTGCCATAATAGGTCTAAGATACAATCTAAGCATTAGGATGTTTAAAAGCTCCCCAGGGGGCTACCCTGGTGGCGCAGTGGTTGAGAGTTTGCCTGCCAATGCGGGGGACACGGGTTCATGCCCCAGTCCAGGAAGATACCACATGCCGCGGAGCGGCTGCACCCGTGAGCCATGGCTGCTGAGCCTGTGCGTCCGGAGCCTGTGCTCTGCAACGGGAAAGGCCGCGGCGGTGAGAGGCTCGCGTACTGCAAAAAAAAAAAAAGTTCCCCAGGTAGTTCTAACACACAGCCAAGTTTGAGAACCAGTGTATTATATTCTAATTGTTGGTTTACTCTCTATTAGGCCAAACCTGACAAGGCTAAGGGATCATACCATGTACTGTCCATAGCGTGTAACACACACTTGGTATGTTATAGTCAGGGAATTAAATGTTTGAACACACCGGGCTTCCCTGGTGGCGCAGTGGTTAAGAATCCGCCTGCCGATGCAGGGGACACGGGTTTGAGCCCTGGTCGGGGAAGGTCCCACATGCCGTGGAGCAACTAAGCCCGTGCGCCACGACTACTGAGCCTGCGCTCTAGAGCCCCCGCGCCACAACTGCTGAGCCCACGTGCCACAACTACTGAAGCCCATGCACCTAGAGCCAGTGCTCCACAACAAAAGAAGCCACTGCAATGAGAAGCCCGCGCACCGCAATGAAGAGTAGCCCCCGCTCGCCGCAACTAGAGAAAACCCGCACGCAGCAATGAAGACCCAACGCAGCCTAAATAAATAAATGTTTATGGAAAAAAAAAAAAAAAAAGATTGAACACACCAACATCCATTGTACGAATATGGGAAAACACTGCTAGTGAAATAACCACAGCCTTAATAAAAGTCCAGAGCCCTCGCTATTGATTGCTTCCAAATAGAACATTTTCATCCGTACATCTGTTGAGGGCAAGTTTTCTGATTCACTCCTTGGTTATAAGTGACTCTCATCTATAGAAAAAGGCTTTCGATTCTGAGGTCTCCCCACTTGCATGTGCTTTGCCTGAGTTTCTCCGGGATTAGATTGCCTGCAGTTCAGTTTCCTCTCTTTGGGAGGGGGAGATGCTGGACCCCCTCAGTACATGGATTTGAAGCTGCATATTTATGGAAATTACCACCCACGTTTGAAATTCAGAGCATAACTCTGACAGCTGAATCCAGACCTAACAGAATTCTATTTACAACCTTCCTAGACAAGCCAGATTAGCTGTTCTACACGAGCCAGTAGAACATGAAAATACACTCTCCCCACATTGCACACAATGTGGGATTGCTCCTTGTGGTGACAACACAGCTCAGTCCCTAGGGGGGAAGTAGAGACACACAAATAAAACCAATCAGAAAGTTCTGGGAGGCGTTTAGGGGAGGACTCACTTGTGCTGATATTAGGAGCGTAAATTAACACAGCCTTTCTAGGACTCACAGCGTATTCTCAAATAGCCATAACTTTTGAACTGATAATTCCACTTCTGAGAACTTAGCCTAAGGAAATAGAGATGTGCTGAGATTAGCTACAAAGATATTCATCATAATGGAACGTTTGCGGGAAAAATATTTATTGACAAGGAAACAAACTTCATGACACAGTAAGTTAGACAAAGTCCCAAACAGAATCTACAGTATAATTCCACTTTTTAAAGTAAACAAACCAACCAAAAACATTTATACGCATAGTAAAATGTTTTGAAGGGTAGATGCCAAGATAACAGTAATTTTCTCTGAATGAAAGGATTGTGAGTAATTCTGCGTGTGTTTTCTTAGGTTTTTTTTTTTTCAGGGCTCCAGAAGCATTTAATTTTGTAACATCTCTGAAATCAGGCTGTGTCTCACAAGCGTTGATGGGTCATGATTTAATTGGCAGTACTTTTTTGTCTTTCTTAATGATACATAGAATAACATGCATTTTATAATCTATGGTGACTCGGGATCCGTGACACCCAGTAATAACAAGAGTAACAACAGCAGTAGCAGCATCTTAGATTTTTTTTATTGCAATATAGTTGATGTACAATGTTACGTAAGTTACAGGCGACAATACAGTGCTTTACAATTTTTAAAGGTTATACTCCATTTATAGTTACTATAAAATATTTGCTCTATCCCCCGTGTTGTATCCTTGCAGCTTATTTTATATTGTTTTCTTAGATTTTTAACAAAGAGCGATGTATTATTTTGTACTGCTTTCTTGTTGATGCCATTATGACTCATTTACTTTCAGTGAAGCTGATTGGTTTAGGGGCAGGCATGCTGTTGCTTTTGTAGCTTGATAGCTGATCTGATGCGCTCTCGTGACATCTTCGATGCCCACCTTCCTGTATAGCCCTTGCCACAATTGTGCTGAGCTACCCAGTAAAGACAGTACTAGATTTATCTACTAGACCTGCCCAGCTCTAATGAATTCATTCCAAGATTCTTCTGAATTATGACAATACTATAATTATAGTTGATTCTATTCCAAAGGGATAATTAATTAATTTTAAAGGAAGCCAGTGAGTATTGTGAAAGCTACTCGGTTTCTAATTTTACCATTTAACAAGGCCTTAAAGGGCACTTAGAAGGGCACTTAGGGCTTGGAATGAAGACAAATAAGGAAAAGGGGAAAAGCTCATGTATTAATTCAACAAATATTTATTGATTCTCCACCTACTATGTGCCAGCATCTCTTCTAGGCCTGGAACAGAGTTGTAAACAATTCATCTGAGTTCCTTGGTTTCACAAGACCCATACTTGGGGGGGAGTAGCACAGGTAGAATATAAAATTGTACACAAACAGACTTTCTAAATTTAGACACTATTTAAGGTATTATAGAAAACAAAATAAAATGACATATAGTGACCAGAAGTGGGAAGGGGCCTTTTATTTAGAAAAGTCACCCGTGAGGAGGTGACATTTGCTCTAAGATCTAAGAGAGAAAAGGGACTAGACGTGTGAAGGTCTGAGAATTTCCAGGTAGGGAGAATGGTCAGCGCAATACCCGTAAGTTGGTACGAGAGCTTGGCCTGTTCAAGAGGTGGAACAGAAACCAAGCGTTTAGAAGTCAATAAATGAGGAGAGTCACTGAATTCAGTGATGTTACTGAAGGCCCATATCCTGAAGAGCCTTGCGGGGCCCAGCAAGGAGACTGACTTTGCTCTTATCGGTGGCTGCTGGAGCATGTGAGGGCTCTCGGCAGGTAAGGGAGACAGAGTGATTTTAACTTTGGAGCAGTTATCTGACTGTGCGTGTGCAGAGGGGACCCTAGGCCGGGAGGGTGGGCACCGGGAGACCAGTGCAGAAGCTTCTGCAGTAACTGGGGTGAGAGATGCTGCTGGGTCACTGGGCTGGCCTGGCAGCAAGATCTCAGACAAGGATGGATTAACAGTACGTGTAGGGGGCAGAGCTGACTTGCTGAAAATTTGGCTATCGGACAATCCAGTGGGTAGAGTAGCTAATCTGGGAGATGGTGAACAGTGGAACAACTGGAAATTTTATACTCTGGGAAATATGCCGTGTATTGTAAAGTGATTGGAGGTTGGAAGATTCTGGAACATTATTTGACCACTTTCAGCCCCTCCCTTCCCCACTTCCTCATCCTTTATGAGCAGTTTTGCCTGTTATAGGAATAGGGCCAGGTCTTGCTTTGACATTGAGCATAAATCTGGAGGGTAGGGATGGGAGAATACCTAGATCTTAAGTTCTATAAATTCCTATTCCTCATGGATTTGGGGTGGTTAAATAATGAGATGGGGGATCGCGTATTTGTAAGTCTAGAATGAAAAGCAACGTCAGGCTGTGCCATCATTAATGTAATGCAGTGCTTTTCAAACATTAAGTGTACATTCAGTCACCTGGGGGTTTGGATAAGATGTAGACCTGACTCCTCGGACTCGAGCTGGGGCCTGATAGTGCATTTTCTAATAAGCTCTGACGTGGTGCTCGCACTCCTGGCCCAAGGAGGGCTCTGAGTAGCAAAGGTCTCGCCGCCACTGCTGTTAGTGAATCTCGGCTCTGGCCGCGTGCTGACGGCCCTTTCGGTGTCCTTGTTGAATGGCTGCTTTGGGCATTTTCTTCCTTTGTCCTAAGGGAAGTTCCTTTTGGTTAAGTGAGAGACAGGGTCAAGCGGGTCACTTCAGAGACTCTAATTGAGAGTCGAAAGAGCCCTGGGTGTGCAGTGAACATCTGACTTTGTGTCTTGGCTTTACCACTGCCCGGTGGGTCTTGGACAAGTCACTGCACTCCTTGAGTTTCTGTTTCTCTTGGGGGTAAAATGGTGATAAAATCATCTCCCTCACGGTGCCACGGTGCTCTGCAAATGAGAGAGGCATAGGGGATTGCTTTGTAAACTGTCAATACCACGTTAGAGTCAGGATCGCCCTGCAGTGCCTACACTGGCAGCTCTTTTTGTGGGCCTATCCTTGCTATGTTATTGCTGAATTGGGGGCAGAGGCCTATGAACTCACTGGTGAAAAAGCAATGAACTGAAATACGCTTTCTCTTTTTCCTCCCCCTTCCCATCTCCACCGTAGCGATTGAAACACAGAGCACCAGCTCCGAGGAACTGGTCCCGAGCCCTCCGTCTCCACTTCCTCCCCCTCGGGTGTACAAGCCTTGCTTCGTCTGCCAGGACAAGTCATCGGGGTACCACTACGGGGTCAGCGCCTGCGAGGGGTGTAAGGTGAGTGCCCAGCTCCAGGACTGGGCTGCTTTGATATCTTGTCACGTCACCTCCAATCGGTGTGGTGCTCTGGGTTGTGTGTGGTGGTTTCATTTCTTCCTTAGAGCTCATTAGTTAATTCAGAAACTTCTGCAAATGTCTGATGGGAGCCAAATGTTCCAGGGCCCTTAAAATAACCCGTAACAGTTCTTTTCAGGTCGCAAGAGCCTTTTGAAGGCGTCCTGAAAAGCATCCCCTATTTCTCTTTAGAACATGCCGTCTGGTGTCTTTGTAGTTTTATTTCATTTTTAAATATGACTGACAATCCCCTGAATCAACTTGCAGAGAATCCAAGGTTGAAATGGGGATTTATCTTCTGGCTGTTTCCTCAGCCCTGTGGCCTTTGAATTACAGTTTGATTTTCAGCCTGTGGGGACTTGCTACTGTGTGTGCGTGCGTCCTGAATTCAGGGGAGCTGGATTTAAAATTCCAGCCTACGGAGTCATGGAGGCTGAACCTGTGTCAGAGAGTCTATGTGGCTGCTTTGAATCAAACTAGACAATCGTAATCGAGTCCAACAGGCTTAATTAAGTGAAAGAGCTTCTTATTTTTTTTTAAGAGAGAAAAGAAACACAGAATGACTTCACAGGCAAATCCAACTCATCCACAGACAGTCTTTCAAAGGATCTGGGGCTGTCTTGAGCCAGCCCTTCCCTAGATAACACGGCTTCTCTCTGCTCCCGCCGATGGCAGTTCAGGTGTGCTGTTTTTTTGGTTTTTTTATTTTTCCAGGTGTGCTGTTTATGCATCAAAACTGCATGATGCATTGATCAGTGCAGACACGTTGGAGCGTTACAGCCTCCTTGCCCACCCCCAGCTGCTCCAAGGCATTCTGCATTTAGCTGAGCAGAGTTAGCCCTTACTGCGTGCATGGGTCAGGAGCCAGTCCTCAAAAGGAATGGCTTTAAACCACAGCCTTTTGATTTATTTATTTTTTAACTTTTTAGTTTATATCGGAGTACAGTTGATCCACAACGTCGTGTTCGTTTCAGGTGTACAGCAAAGTGGTTCAGTTAAACGTATACACACATCTGTTCTTTCTCAGGTTCTTTTCCCATTTAGGTGGTTACATCATATTGAGCGGTCCCCTGTGCCGTCCAGGATGTCCTTGTTGTTGAAACCACAACTGTTAATTTGGCTTACAGCTCATGGGCCGGTGCTCTCGGCCAGGTTCCTCTGGGGGTTTCGTGTGGTGCTAGCCGTGCTCCACACGGACCAGGTCCACCGCAGGTTAGCTGGTGGGCTCTGCTTCTGAGCGTGCTGCCGGTTGTCGGGGGACCTCTCATCCCGTCAGGCTGGCCCCCGTTATTTGCAGGCAGGGTTCCAAAAGAGAGAGTCGGGCTACACGAGTCCTCCAGAGGCTCGGAAGGGACACACTCGTGCTTCTGACACACTCCAAAGCAGGTCAGAAGGCCAGTCTGTACTCAACAGGTAAGAACATAAACTCAACTTCTTAGCAGGAGGAGCTGCAAAGTCACAAGATAAGAGGCAGGAATAGAGGGGGAGGACAGCTGGGGCCGGTTTTGCATTCGGTCTGCCGCCCAGCACGTCTGATGGCCTGGGAACACAGAGTGGACCAGGACGTGGGACCCGGGACCCCAGCTGCACCTCACACACAGCCTGGCACATCCTGGGTGCTGAAAGATACAGCTTGAAGAATCGCCTGAGTGTCAGCCCCTCAAAGAAATTATACGAGGTTTCCTTCCTTTTCGAATCATTTGAATAAACATGAATTTGTTTACAGGGTGAGGCCAGTTTGGAGAAGTTCATTACAGCCTTAGGAATATCTCTTCCTCTGGGGTTGTGTTGGTTTGAAAGGAATGCCCCTTCTTCCAGTAGCCTCAGATATGGTGGTCAAGGAAGAGAACACGGCAACCAGTTGGCAGCTGGATAAAAAGCAAAGCATCTGTGCATCTAATTAGTGCTTTATTATTGGTAACCCCTCGCTGAACCTACTTAAATTTATCCTGAGATCTGGGAAGGTTTCAGCAGAATCCCAGTTCACTCTGTCCATTTGTTGTACAGTCTATAAATAAATCATTGTCTAGTGCTCATTTGGAAGTTAAATGAAAAGACACTCCTTTATTTCAAAAAACTTTGTCATCTCATGACCAGAAACCTTAATGAGGGACGTTACAACTCAGTTTACCTGCTCCTTTTATGTCCTGGGAAAAGAAATTATGAGCGTGTCTTCTCATGCCAGATCCCAAGCCCTACCTACACATTAAGCAGTTTCACACTCTGTAAAGTACAGACTGTTTTAATCACCTCTTAGTCAGCTAATTCCCTGACCTCTTGTTTTAATTTGGGATTCTGTCTCTTTTTAGGAAAAACCCCAACAAAAACAAAACCCGTAGCAGCACAAGCAAGTTTGATGAACTTGGTAAAGCTGTTCAGAGTCCTGTTGGGGTGTACCTTTTTAATAAAGAACTATAAGCCCGAAACAGTCAGATGAGCTTGCCAACCAGTTGTCTGACTAAAGGGTTTTTGAACTACGGGTGGGTCTCTGAAAATGTGGACTGCCTTTCCCCCTGGTTGTTGAGAAAGACTGGTCTGCATTTTGGCTTGCTGGGAAAACATGACAAAATTCATAGAACTGAAAAACATGAGAAAGCAAAAGTATAATGTGACAGCCAAAGGAAAAAATATATAACTTAAAAAAAAATTAAATATAACTTTTGATATCGTTTTAAAAATTACCAACACAATGCAGAATTTATTGTATAAAAGAAATAGAATATTAAAATAACCATAGTTCTAGCCTGGGAGAAAACCCCTGTTAAACCTGTTTTTCTATTAGTATGTGCATCTTGTTATTTTTGGTGTTTTTTTACAAGGATAGAATTTTATGTTGTATACTGGTTTTAACTTTCTTTTAAAATTTAATAATCTTTCATGACCAAAATTTAAACAACTGCATAGTTTTTATGGCTATGCCATTAATGTGGTTTATGGTTATATCATAATATATTTCATGAATCCCCTGTTGTACAATTGAGGTGTTCTCAGTGTTTCTCTACTATAAATAATGCTTTAATAAATAGCCTTTATGTTTATCTCTGATAATTTACTTAGGATAAATGAGTAGAAGTGGAATTTATAAGTCAATGGCTCTGTACATTTTTAAGGCTTAAACGAATTGCCAGGATGCTCTCTAAAAGAGGTATATCAATGTGAGCTCCGTTAGTCTATAAAGAGTTAGTATTATTGAAGACTATCTGTTAGAACTCTCTCCCTGTGATTATGAGGTAACAAATCAAGAAACAACTTCTCTTTGGGAATTCTGCCTATCTTTAGTTTGGTTGTTTATAATGGGCCCCAGGCACGACACCATTTTGGGCTACAGCACATACACCATGGGCCCCCAGTTGACCTGTAAGAGCTGGCCCATCCTTTGGCTGGAGATCAAAGATCACTTCTCTGGGCTGGGATCCCCTGCTGTAAAGTAGGATTCCCAAACAGAACCCAACTTACATCTTTAAAAAGGAGTATCCACAGTAGCTTCCGCCTGTCATGACCAGAATGACCGTATTGACTATTGCTTGGGGAAGAGAACGTTCTGTCTCCCTAGGGACCAAGCGGCAGTATTAGCCTCAGAATTTAATGAATGGGTTGTGGGCTACCTCTGGGAATGGCCAGTGGCTGCTGTGTTGACACAGCATCACCATGGCATCATAACCACTAGCTGTACCATAGTGATGTCCTGTTAGGGGATTTCCAGCTAAACAGGACAAATGGCAAATTTTTATAGGGGACAAAGGGTACATAAAATGAACATGTGGTATAGTTAGCCAAAAAGGTTTCATGATGTAAAGTAATAAAGCAGATTTTCAGGTGTCTTTAAGAGACAATCTCATTGCTCATAGCTAGAATTTATGCACAGTTTTGGCCTTTATCCTTTTTACATTTCCATTTTTGTAGCTTTCAAAGAGTATGGAATCTAGAGTGAGAACACCAGGATCTGAATCCTAGCTAGGCTACTTGCTAGTTTTGTGACCTTGGGCAAGCATCTTTCATTCTCTGTGTTGCTCTCTTTTCGCAATTGGAAAAATGGAGATAATAATACCACCTACCGTCTAATATTGTCGTGAGGGTAGAATGAGTGACTATAGAGCACATACTTGGCACATAGTAAGTGGTATATCTGCTTAGTTATTGTTTGTACTGTCATGAAATTATTATAATTACTTTTGTACACGGTCATGTAACATTGGTTATAATCTCAGTATTCCTTCTTGTAATGTTCTTTCAGCAATTCCCTATTCCTTTGTGCCCAAATCAACACTGCCTCTTTCCTTCAAGACTCAGCTTAAGACCCAGCCATTGCGTGGAACCTCCCCTGATAACCTAGTACAGGAGTTGTTACAAATTGATTCTGTAAAGAGCCAGACAGTAAATAGTTTAGGCTTCAAAGGCCACATGGTTTCTGTTACACCTACTCAACTCTGCCATTGCTGCGTGAAAGGAGCCATAGACAATATGTAAATGAATAGGCATGGCTCTGTTCCAATAAAACTTTATTTATAAAAACAAGCAGTGGACCATGTTTGGCCCTTGGGCCTAGTTTCCTGACCTCTGCAAAAGTACATGGTGATATGTCCTGTTTTTAGTTTCTAAAACTCAGAAGCTGGTGACCCAAAGCATTCATGCCAAAGGCGGCAGCAGCTGTTTCTGGTGGACTGTGGGCCTAGGACGGCTACTCGCCATCCCTGCCTGCCCGGGCGCCATGGCAACAGCTTCAAGACCACCCTCCCTCTCAGTTGTTCCTCCACCTCTCATTCCTGCTCAGCTCCCACCTCCTTGTCAATCCAAAGCCAGAAATTAGCAATTTCCTTATAAGTGAGCTACTTCCAGAAACACCTGGCATCTTACTTTGGAGCGGTTTGTGGGATGTATTTTATGATCTTCCATATCAGTTAGCTTTTCCTGCCTAACAAAAAGCTCTAATGCTTGTTGGCTTAAAACAAATGGCACTTATTATTTGTCACAATTCTGCGCAGAGCTTCTTGTCTGGGCTGGCTTGGCTTGGGCCAGGTGGGTCTAGGATGGCCTCACACACATGACCAGGGCCTTGACAGGATGACTGGACCCTCTCCCCATGTTGGGGCTCTTCGCCCGTGAACCTAGCCTGCGTTTGTTTATGTGGTGGTGGGCAGGTTCCCATCAGTAAGACAGGACAAGCACCAGTGTGCAAACCTCTGGTTGCATCACATTCGCTAGTGTCCCATTGGCCCAGCGTGGTTAAGCCTGGATTCAGTGGGTAGAGAAGGGAACACCACCTCTTATGGGGAAAAGTGGCAGAGTCACCCTGCAAAAGGGTGAGGATGCCAGAGCCGACATTTGCTGACATACCTTCTTGTATTATGCCCTGGTTTTGTGCAGAATTCTCTTCCAAAAACTGTATTCCAGGGCCACAGTGCTGGGCGCCAGAGATGCAGCAGTGGATGTGACAGACAGGTTCCTTCTGGAACAAGGGCAGAAGACAGGCAAACAATTTAGAGTTGGAAGAAAATGAATAGGATGGTCTGGTAAAGAATAACGGAGGGGGACCTGATTTGATAGGGAGGCAGGAGAGAGCTCATGGCTGCGAAGGAGCCGGCTGTGTGATGGGGTATTTTAGGTCAGAAACTGAACTTGGATTCTAGGGCCGTTTCTTCCCTTCTTTGTTGTGTCCATTAACTTCTCTGGGCTTCAACAAATCTGTGAAACTAAAACAAATCCACAAAAGTTTGAACCCCGTCCTACGCCAAATGCAAACACTACAACAGTGAACCCAGTAAGTGCACTGATTTCTTGTTAGGAATAGCTTGTGTGGCGTGGGAGTCCCTGGTGTTTACAAGTCTGGGGTGAGTAGCGGGGGAGGAAAAAACTGCTCTTGTTGGATACCTTCTCTGTACCAGGCGTGGGGACATTTTATACTCATATTTCATTTAATTCTCACAACAGCCCTCCAGGGGGTTAGGCTTTATGACCACCATTTTAAACATGAGAAAACTGAGGTTCAGAGAGGTTAAGGAACTTGGCCAAGGTCACACAGCTGGATTTCAATCCTAGTCTGGAAAATTCCTCACTGCTTCAGCCCCACTGAAACAGTGGGTAGGAAGCAGCGGTGTGTTGTGTTCCAGTTTGGGGGTTTCATGGGCAACAGATGAAAAACAAAAACAGGTGGGAGCGTACTTCAAAAGGGAAACAACCCTATCGTCTTGATCATTTCATAAAAGAAATGACATTTTACATCAATAAGTAGAAGAAGGAAGGGCTTGCAAGGCAGTCTTTCCCAAGGAGGGACAGTTAACACACGGGCTCCACCCATGGGCACACTCCCAAATGGTGCTGAGTCCTTGTTTTCTCCGCTTTGCCCTTGGTGGGTGGAAACTTCCCATCTGTGAGCCAGCGCCCAGCCCACGTGGGGAGCCCATGAGGCACAGAGGGATGCTTGATCGTGGTCACGCTGGTAGCCTGCTATTTAAAGCAGCCTTGAAGAGTGTAAACTCCACCAGCCCCCTCAGTCCCTCAGGGCTCATTTCATCCATTTTCTTATCTGCCTTTGTTTTCCTTGCCTCTGAAGAAGGAGGCTCTCATCTCCAGGACAGCATTCGGCCACTGGGCTGGTTTGGGGTTTTTTTCCTGGCAGACAGCAAGTAGTACGCTCAGTACAAAGAGTGTTGCAATCAGGAAGATGGATGTCTGCACTTAATTTTAGAACTCCTATTAAATACTATAAACGTGCTTGGTGATTTTATTTGACCGAGGCCATTTAAGATGACATTGTTTTTTTGTTTTTAATCAGCATCCATAAACATGAACATTATGCTCTGTTTGGAGACCATTCCGGTCTCTGCTCGCCCTTCACAGTTGCTTCTGCTTAGGGGTTAGCTGCAAGATCCAGTCCCAAGAACAATATGACACACTAAAGACAGTAGCAAAAACAGGACGATGTCTGCATGCTGTAGTAGCTAAAGCTGAATTATGAAGCCTGCCATCAAGTTCATTATTTCAGTCCTTGAACCAAAAAGAGTAGGTCCCCTCATAGGCCCAAAGAGCTGTCCTCCTTTATAAAACTGGCCAACAAGGGAGAACTTATTTATTCTCTCATTGATCAGACATTTACTAAACACCTTCAATGAGACAGGCTCTAGGTACAGAAATTAAAAGTTTTTATGTATTTTCTTCCCAGTGTTGTGTCCCAATGTTTAGAAAGTACATAGAACAGTGCCTGTTAAATAATAGGTACATAGTAGATATTTACTGAGTGAGAGGATGAGTGTATGTACGGGCAAGGAGAAAATTAGTGCACGTGCCATGTGCTGTGACACTTGAAGTTGCAGGGCTTGACGGGTGCAGAGAAGGAGACTCGCATCCCTCTGACACTTCCAGGGAAGGCTTTACAGAAGAGGTGGTTTTATGGATGTGTGAGCCTTTTCCAGGTGAGGCAGGGGAGAGGAGCGTTCCAGGAAAAAATTAAAGACTAATCTGAAAACAAGGGAACTTGGGATAGTCCGTGAAGAATTGCATGGAAATGTGGAAACTTATTCCTTCTCTTAAGGTTGGTTTTGCACAGCCCTGTGTAGGCATCTGGGGATCAGCGGGCATGAAAGATGCTCAGAAGGGCTCACTGCTGTGTTTCCTCAGAGCAGCCTTCTTTGGCACCCTCATTAGGTCCTTCTCTTTCACGTGTTCTGTTGTTCTCCTTTGTAGCACTTAACCCAGCTGTAGTTAACTTATTTTGTAATTAATTTTTATTGGAGTAGAGTTGATTTACAGTGTTGTGTTAGTTTCTGCTGTGCAGCAAAGTGAATCAGTTATACATAGACACGTATCTGCTCTTTTTTAGATTCTTTCCCCATAGAGGCCGTTACAGAGCACTGAGTAGGGTTCCCTGTGCTCTACAGTAGGTCCTTGTTAGTTATCTATTTTATACATAGTAGTGTGTATATGTCAGTCCCAGTCTCCCAATTTACCACTCCCCTCCCTTGCTCCTTGGTGACCGTAAGTTTGTTTTCTACATCTCTGACTCTGTTTCTGTTTTGTTGTTTTGTTGTTTTTTTTTAATTTATTTATTTATTTTTGGCTGTGTTGGGTCTTCGTTTCTGTGCGAGGGCTTTCTCCAGTTGCGGCAAGCGGGGGCCACTCTTCATCGTGGTGCGCGGGCCACTCACTGTTGCGGCCTCCCTGGTTGCGGAGCACAGGCTCCAGACGCGCAGGCTCAGTAGTTGTGGCTCACGGGCCTAGCTGCTCCGCAGCATGTGGGATCTTCCCGGACCAGGGTTCGAACCAGTGTCCCCTGCATCGGCAGGCGGATTCTCAACAACTGCGCCACCAGGGAAGCCCCTCTGTTTCTGTTTTGTAAATAAGTTCACTTGTATCATTTTTTTTTAGGTTCCACATATAATCGATATCATAGGATATCTGTCTTTGTCTGGCTTACTTCACTCAGTATGACAATCTCTAGTTGCATCCACGTCGCTGCAAATGGCATGATTTCGTTCTTTTTTATGGCTGAGTCATGTGATTAACTTATTATTATGCAGCTGTTTGTTTGCTCCCAGCTTCTGTCACACTGTAAACTGCAGGAAGACTGGGGCTGGTCTCTTGTCCGAGCTTTATTACCAATGCCAACCGTAGTGCTCTGTGCATAGTAGGGCCTGAATAAGTGTTTTTAATCGTCAATTAGATCTAATTCTATAGTAATTAATATAGTAATAAATGACATGTAATAAATGAGATTTAATTCTATGGTAATGCTCATAGTGGTATGATTTTATATATTCTATCTAATTATATAATGAATTGCATCTAAATACATGGGGTTTGTGATTATATATTCATGAACATTTTTATGAAATTTGTGAACAGGACAAGGCCTTGGGTGGCCAAAATCCAGCTCATTTCCTTAGTAATTTCTGCTTTTCACCTCAAGGTTAGCCCTTCACTGCAAATGATATGTTCTTTTTGATACCGTCTTTAAGCGAACTCTTAAGGATTAGCAACTAGATCGATATACTCAAAAATACTGTGGGCTCTAGTGCTTTAAAAAAAATAACAATCTCAACATCTAGAATCTACCTTCATATCTAGAAACATCAAGACAGCTGAAATGACAGTCCGGCTATTTCTAGTTTTAGTTCCTACAGAAGGAGAAAACACTTCTGCTGCTGGACAAATGTTGTTCTAACTTGAGAAATCATTTTGGATTGAAAAAGCAGGAAAAATCTGTCTTTTTTTTCCTTCTGATATAGGAATAAACAGGAAGTGGAGGGTGAATTCTGAATTCTCCTACAGCCCTATATTTGTTTTCCCATGTTGGCTGAGTGAGAATAGTTTATTTAATTTGGTGGCTTTACGTGGCTTTATAAATCTTTTAACAGTTACAAGTTCAGAACTGCTTGTTTAAATTACTTTGCCTGCTTGTTGTTTAAAAATATCTAGAACACTCTCATTTGCTGTTTTCTTTAAACAAGCCTCAAGTCTGTAATTTTTGGTAAAGCTTTCTCCCTTTGTCATACAGTACAGAAACAAACTCCGATATTCATAATTAACCTGTTGACTTGAAAATGGCTTACTCCCAATGATGTCCCAAGTGTATGTTTCAAGGAGTTTTGGTCAATGAAAAAAATTAGCAAAAAATCAACGTTTCTGACTTAAAGCAAGTGTGGAGCCACCAGGGTTTGGGGAGGGGTGCGAAATAAGTTACTTTTACAAAATTCCTAGAGACCATCATCTAAAAATGAATTGTGACAATGTATTATAATTTCACCAAACAAAAACAAGAATGTATTTTTGTCACAGAAATAAAAGTATATGGTTTGGGGTTTCCTGAGAGTGATAGAAATTATGACAGAAAATCATTTCTGTTTAAATAGATTTTACACCATCGTAAGTTATGATTGAGTTACTTTGGGGAGATGAGTGTTTCCGCCGTCTCCCTAAACCTTTTACTGGAGCGGTTAAATAGGGAGCTTTAAATTCTATATTTCCTTCTCCTGGTTGAAGTCTTGGAAAGAAGTCATGAGGAGTGGAATCACCTGGCAAGGGCACTCTTGTTTGGTTTTTTAATTTAATTTTTATTTAATATTGGGGTATAGTTGATTTACAATGTTGTGTCAGTTTCAGGTGTACAGCAAAGTCATTCAGTTATACATATACAAGTATCTGTTCTTTTTCAGATTCTTTTCCCATATAAATTATTACAGAATACTGGGCAGAGTTCCCTGTGCTCTATAGCAGGCCCTTGCTGGTTACCTATATATCGTAGTGTGTGTATGTTAATCCCCAGCTCCTGTTTTATCCCCTCTCCACCTTTCCCCTTCGGTAACAAGGGCGCTCCTGTTTTGCCAGCCCCTGTATTGCTCTTCCCGAGGGCAAGGCTGTGCATCCCTTGTCTGCCCTCTCTGTATGGTTGCCTCTCTCCTCACCTGCAGACCTGTATAAAATTACAGAAACAGGAAAAATACCTCACACTCATACTGCCTCTAAGTGTTTCTAAAGCACTTTCACTTTATGGAATTCAGTTCAGCTGAGCTTTGCTGCAGTTAGGAAAAAGCCCTCCAAAATGTGCCACGTTTGGTACAGAATTTCTTTGTCAGGTAACCGTTCAAGGCCTGTGTCCCGGGCTGGTCCCTCCTCTCTTGTACACAGTGAGTAGGAAGGCAGGCTGCTCGCTGTGCTACAGGCTCAGCATCCGCTAGGCCCTTAGCTGCATCTGATTCCTGCTGGCAGACTGGGAAGGAGAGCACAGGGGAGGGGAAAGCCAGTCCTGGGGGCGCACAGAGCACTGTCAGGACCCGGTCGCAGCACCAAGCCAGCTGCAGGAGATGGAGTCTAGCCATGAGCTCGGGGACAGGCCAATGGTTAGCGATGGGAAAGCAATAGCGAATTTAGTGGAGAGCTGAGCGTTCCTGCCTTAGCTGTTTTATTTGATCCTCATAAAAATTAGAGAAGTAGGTGGAAGAGGTTATTTTTACTTCCATTTCACAGGTGAGAAAAACGCACCAATCTACCATTCACGTCCTTGATTTGGAATCTGTTGCTCATCCTGACACGGTTACTGTGGAAACCAGCAAGGGTTCATTATACAATTGTTCCCGTAGTTTTCCCTGAATCTCATCGAACTCTCTTTTCAAGTCTATGATCCTAAACATCTTCATTCCCTTAGTATGTTCGGTTTTGACGTTTTGAGAGACCGGGAAGGCCTTCCCCAGTAGAGGGAGGCCTTTATCAGGGGTTCGACTGCAGTGTCAGCCCACAAGGCAGAAATCACATGTAGCCAGAATGACCCCAGAAAACCCCTTCGGCAAGCAGACGGCTGGACATGGACACACGGCTCCCATGAAGGCAGCAAAGCCACTTCTTCCTCCAGCTTTGGAGGATTGCTAGCCCTTCTGTGGAGTACCGTGTGAGATAGTTGTTTTCTGTTTTCGTGTTGTGCCAAAAATGTGCGTCCTTAAGCACAAGAGTTATACGAGCACAACACAACGCTCACAGCACGGAAATCACACATCTCTCTAGCCATTTCCTTCTTTCTGGGCTTCTTTCATCATAATAGTTTCCTTGGGATTGGAATTTCTCTTGTGCCTTTTATGAGCTGTGTCTTTTTGTTTTTTTTTTGGTTCAGTATTTTTCCGCTTCAGAAAGGTGGCTAGATATGTCCAATGGATAAGCAACGCCAGAATGGGGGAAAGTTGTGTTCCCTGGACCCTAGAACTCATCCCTGAAAAATATCTAGAAAGGTGGATAAAAATCTGCGTGCATCTCCTGCCCGCACAATGCTCGCATTGTCTGGGGTGCAGGGGAAAGGCTGGGTTCTGGCAGCCCTGCCCCATTAGAGCCTTGTTCCTTGTTCCATATTGAAAAGATGACATTCCTTTGCTAGCAACGTCCTGCCCGGATTTCTGGCACCAGTTCTGTGGCCGGCACTGTCGCCTGGGGCATTTTTGTTTGGGTTGGTTTTGTTTTATTTCCAAAGCAGCAAAGTGCAGGCTGCATAAGTGTACAAGGTGGAACTGTTTTTATAGAGCTTGTCGTCAGACTTCTCAGTACAGTCAAGGTGGCCTGTCTGCCAGGGTGTCTGCTTCCTATTCACTAGTGTCAAAATGTGAGAAGGCACATACAGTAGATTTAACTTATTAGCTTGTTCTCAGGTGTTGCTGAGACAGCCCTTGGGTTTTAATGTGGGCCCCCTCCTCCCTCTCAGGATTTCATGTAATGCTCCATTTATAACAGAGATCAGTGGGTTTGCAGAGTAAATATTCCAATAAGGAAAAGCAAAATCTTCAGTGACCCTCTCAGTTCTGCTTCCATGGAGGCTTTTTCTGTGCCTGGAAAACAAAAAAAGAAAAATCCTTTATATTGGCTGCAGCTCTGAACTGGAGCATGTAAAATGTACTTCTCAGGGTCTGTGAGCCTTAAAATAATGAGCGATGGAAAAATGTGAGGTAGGTCAGTGAGGGGGAGAAAGCTTTGGTTTTATAAAGGATTTTCATGGTTAAACAAATTTGGAGAAACTAGAGTGATCAAACAACGCGAGTTCTCCTCTGTGCTTTTGAATCTGAAAATAGCAGCATTCTCAGTACACAACACCACCATTCATACGGGCTGGAAAGTCCCCAAATCATGAAAATTATCCTGATTAGTCAAACCCAGCAGGGATCATCTGACTGCTCCTTAGGGAAATGAGAATTTCAGCATGGATCTCACTTCTGCATTTTGTACTCAAAGTGTAGACAAGCTCTGCTGCATCTGGGGACTTTGGAGTGTGGGCACACTTTCAGCCAAGAAACACTTTTGAAGGCTGCTGCCCTTGTTTACATTACTCCTCATTAACATAAAGAATTAGTCTCAGAATAATAACATTTTGAGGAGGGCATTTTTTTTTTTTTGATATTTATTGGTTTCCACAGGCATGTCCTGCTGTGTTAGATGCTCCTTCAACTGGTTGGTCCCCTAAGTTAGAAAATGTATAGACCCAGTACTCCATGAGATGTCTTTTGATGGCTTCTATCCCACTTGAATGCACAATATATCATGTTTATGATCTCATCAAAAACACTATGCTGGGGCTTCCCTGGTGGCGCAGTGGTTGAGAGTCCGCCTGCCGATGCAGGGGACACGGGTTCGTGCCCCGGTCCGGGGAGATCCCACGTGCCGCGGAGCGGCTGGGCCCGTGAGCCATGGCCGCTGAGCCTGCGCGTCCGGAGCCTGTGCTCCGCAACGGGAGAGGCCACAACAGTGAGAGCCCCACGTACCGCAAAAAAAAAAACCAAACAAACAAACCAAAAAAACACTATGCTAAAATGCTTGAATAGCTCTTAGTACGTTTGTTGAATAGAACTGTGATAGAAAAACTATGACAGTTATTAGTCCAATGCCAGAAATTATGGGAGAGGGTATTAGAAATCGATTCCACTAATTGTGGTTATTTGCCCCAAAATGGAATCAAATGTAAAATTCCTCATCCATTTGTATTTTGGTCTTAAATTATTTCCTGCTTTAATAAGAGTTAGGTGGGAAATACGTTCTGTTTAAATGAGTATTTGGTGCTTATTCTTGCCTGTTGACCAAAATTTGAGCCTCATGTATATATTATACATACCGTTATAGAACTTGTTTCTGTAAATATTTGTGGCAGGTAGGATTCTGCACAAAATTGTGAATTATATCAAAGCCTAAAAGAGTCTAATTGTCACCACTAGATATATTTGGTTTTAAACCCAAATAATGAAGTTATTTCTTTCACTACACCCACGTGTGGGATGTTTGCACAGGGTTAATTAATATCATGGACCCGGTGGTTTAAGAAACCTAAAAGAGTATTTTTTAATTAGTAAATCTAGATCAGCATTCCTTTACTGTTTGATTCTGTCCCATCCATCTTATTCTTTATGAGCTCTGGGCCGCAGAAATAGTATTCCTGGGACTTCCCTGGCAGTCCAGTGGTTAGGACTCTGCGCTTCCACTGCAGGGGGCCCGGGTTTGATCCCTGGTTGGGGAACTAAGATCCTGCAAGCCACATGGCACAGCCAGAAAAAAAGAAGAAAAAAATAGTATTCCTGTTCTCTACAATGCACACTATTAGAAATAAGAGCATTGGAGGAGAGATGAGGATGGTGACCTCCGAGGAGCTCACCTGTGCCTCTCTTACGTCCAGGTGGGTGGGCCACTGTCAGTTACTTTAGCCACGCCCCCGTGACACAGGTGGAAACTAAAGGAGAGTGATGTTTACGTATTTTAGCAACTTATTTTACGTATTTATTTTTTAATATTTTTAATTAATTTATTTTTTTTGGCTGCGTTGGGTCTTCATTGCTGCGCGCAGGCTTTCTCTAGTTGCAGCGAGTGGGGGCTACTCTTTGTTGCGGTGCACGGACTTCTCATTGCGGTGGCTTCTCTTGTTGCAGAGCACGGGCTCTATGCGCACAGGATTCAGTAGCTGCAGCACGCGGGCTCGGTAGTTGTGACTCGCGGGCTCTAGAGCACGGGCTCAGTAGTTGTGGCACATGGGCTTAGTTGCTCCGTGGCATGTGGGATCTTCCTGGACCAGGGCTCGAACCCGTGTCCCCTGCGTTGGCAGGCAGATTCTTAGCCACTGCGCCACCAGGGAAGCCCGTAGCAACTTATTTTAAAATATTAAAGCTGAAATTCCTACAAGGACATATAAAAATAATGTAAATAAAATAGAAAAAAATGATTTAGGTACATTTGTGAAACCGCCTATGTTTGTAACACTTGTTTCTTTTTCTTCAAGCCGCCTGGGAGCAGCAAGTGTTGTGGGTAGATGTGGTTCTGAGGCCCTGCTGGAATGCGGGCCACCTGTCTTTTGCCATCACGAAGGTCCTCTGTCTTATGGCCCTACCGAATCCAGTGGAAGAACATGCAGCCCTATTATGTGTCCAGGAGGAGGAGGGTGGGCGGTGTTGGTAGCATCGCTAGTGTTCACCCCTCAGCTTTGAGAACCGCCACCACCGTTTCTTTTCCATAGTCATGTGGTTCTCAGTGTGGTTGCCTCATACATATGGTTGGTATGTCTGGCTGTGTTCCCACACAGTGGAGGGTGCGTTCCCTGCGCATCCGTATCACACACTACTGGGCCCTTGGGAAGGGGTGTGTGTAAAGCACCTTGGGTAAAAACCCTCCATCTTGTCTGCGCCTTCTATTTTTTTAATGCCATTCTTCTCTGCCAAAAATGTTTCCAAGTCCCTTAAGCATACTTCCCAGGATAGATTTAGGAACAAATTTACGTCGCACCCAAAGTTGCCTCTCTCTGGACTGAATTTGCTTATACCATATCTGTCATTTTAGTTTTCAGTAATCTCCCCTGCCTCTCTGGGAAACTCCCCACATTGCAGGGCAGATGCTCTCCCTGTCTTTATGTGAGAGACCCAGTCCTGGACCTACAGCTGTCCCTTTTCTGTGGAATTGTCATGTCTTCAGTGTGGCCTGTTGAGTCTTGGTTGAGTTGAGCAATGGCAGCCATCCTGACATGCCAGGGTTGCTGTAGTGGAGCAGAGCTCCCTCTGTAGCACTTACTACTATTTGAGATTATTTCGTTAATTGTCTACTTATTCACTGGTCTTCTCTTCCATTACCGTATAAATACCCTGAGACAGGGACTTTGTAAGTCTTGTCCTCTTCTGTATTTCCAGTGCCTACGACAGAGCTTGGCACGATGCAGGCACTTCGTAGATGTTCGTTGAATGATTCTATAATTGGAAGTGAGAAAGAAAAACCAACCAGGATTAGAGCACAGTTGTGCCCCGTGGTTGTGTTAGCCCCTGCCCCGTAATAACTTGCACCAAAGGGGCACAGGGAGGAGCAGAGGTTTTGGGTAATGCTGACTGAGTATGTCCTAGCAGACAGGAAAGGAAGAGTGACAGTTTCAGGAGGCATCCTCACCCGTTGCGTTGTCATTTGCGGGCGGAGCGTTCTCCCCTGAGCACTCAGGGCCATGCAGGGCTGTCCACCCCACTGTCCTGCTGTCTCTGCCTTGCCACCCTCTACCACACTGCTCCTGGTCTGGAACAGATGATGTAAGAGCAACGCTTGGGCTCAGATTCCCACCTCATGAGATAGATGGTGTGTTCGTGTCTGCCAAGGGTAACTGTTTTCTTATCAATTATTAAGGTCGCTTCTTAGCCTCGCGTTGAACTGGTTTTGAATTTCAAATATTGGTCATTTCCCATTCGTCATATACACCAGTGAGATAACAGATGCCTTCCTTTCATTATGAAAAATACTGTAATTACTAACAAGTACAGTGAGGATTTATGAATACAGTATCTCCTTCCTTTATATAACACATTTATTGCATAGGTCAGACAGAGAGGCGAGAATCCCTTCTTCCTTAGGGTTTAATTTCTAAAATAAGTGCATGCAGTAAGAATTGCATAGGGTTAAAGTGACCCTTAATCATCCAAGCAGGGTGTTCCAGTTACCGGTGCTGCATAGCAAGCCATCGCAAAGGTGAGAGGCATAAAACGACGTTTCTTGTTTTGCTCACAGACTTTGTGAGTCGGGAACGTAGTAGCCAGGACATGGTGGGGATGGCTTGCCTGGGCCTCCACTGAGCAGACAGCGTCTTCAGTGCCTGACGTCTGGGAGCTGGAGGCAGCTTCAGTTTTGCGTCTGGTGGTTGGTGCCTCTTGTTGCCTAGGACCTCTGCCGGGGCTCTGGCCCAGAGCCCTGACACGGAACTTCTCAGTGCGGCTTGAGCTTCCTCACAAGAAGGTGATCTCGGAGTAATCAGACGTGTTACATGGCGGCTCAGAGGTCCCGAAGACAAGGGGGAAGCCCAGCGGCCTTTTATTCCTACTCTTGGAAGTCCCAAGTGTCCCTTCTGTCAAATTCTGCTGGTTGTAGCAGTCACGAACCCACCCAGATTCAGGGGAGGGGACATAAGACCCTCCTCTCTTGGCGGTAGAGCCCAGGTCAGTTGAGAAGAGCATCTGGGATGGAGGTACCTCTGTGGCCGTCCTGGGGAAATCCAGCCTGCTGCAACCTGGGGTCTGGTCTGAACCACATTTAGATGGCTCTGTCTCCAGGTGAAGTAGGTGGTTTGTTCTTAGGAGCCTGTTGTAGGAAAAGGATGCATCTTTACGCACTAGGAAGACTCATGGCTGACTCTGAAAAGGGGGACCCCAGAGGGACTAGGGCCCCGTGGGTTCCATCACCAGTCTTGCACTTCAGGGCACACACCCCCTGAGCTCAAAGGCAGGCTGGTGTTTGGCTACCACCCACCTTGAAGCTGCTGTGAGCGGGTTCTTACTTCACAGGTAACTAAGAAAAATGCTGTACACTTAGGGTGTACATAATATCTGTGTCCACAGAGAGGGGAAAAAAGTAATCCAGAAGGTCCAAGTGAGACCCAGCTCCGCCAGCTTCCTAGAAACAGGCTGCCCGCTCACCGCCCTGCCCTCCCGGGCTGTGTCAAGTCGTACGATTATTATCTTATTGATTCTAGGCGACGGAATGAATTCTGCTTTTATAAACGTGGGCTCTAATGTGAGATGTTCTCGTCCCTGTGCTTCCCGAGCTCCCTGCCAAGAGAGTTATTTATTCCTCGCTGGGCGTGCTATGCCTCTGCACGGTCAGGGTGCTGAACTCCCATTGACTTCGGCTGAAATTCTCTTGGCCTCAGTTTGGAAGTTGTCTATGGGCCTTTAATTACACCCTCTGGCAAAGGAGAAGGAGCGCTTGAAACATGCATAAATTCTGTACATATTTCCAAGGCTGGGCTGTTTAAAAAATGCTGTCTGTCTTTCTTCTTCTTCTTCTTTTTTTTTTTTTCTCTTTGAACTTGGACATGAATTTTTGTAAAGTACAGCATGTCAAGGGAAGGGCAGTGAGAAAATATGCAGGGGTATTTACTTAAAAATTACTCAGCGTGTCCATCATGGTGTGTTCACTGGTTTTAGGGTGGTATACCGTATAATGAGATGAGAGATGTTCTACTTTATTTTAAATGGCTGCTTTAAAAAATCTCAACTTTGCTGTGCATGGTCTTATGCAATCCATGCCCCTCTCTGACCATAGTTTTTATTTTCCTTTTTTACATTTCCTGATAGATTAAATTTGTTCCTATTTCAAATTTAAACACAAAACTGTGAAATATGCTGAATTTTGTTTGAATCCTTATAAGTAACTGAGTACTCACAGTGACTTTTTAAGGTATCAGATGTCTTTTTTTTTTTTTTCTTTTTTTGGTACGCGGGCCTCTCACTGTTGTGGCCTCTCCCGTTGCGGAGCACAGGCTCCGGACGCGCAGGCTCAGCGGCCATGGCTCACGGGCCCAGCCGCTCCGCGGCACGTGGGATCTTCCCGGACCGGGGCACGAACCCGTGTCCCCTGCATCGGCAGGCGGACTCTCAACCACTGCGCCACCAGGGAAGCCCCAGATGTCATGGGTTTTAAGGAGATCTGGAGAATGCTGAACTGTTTCTGATGGCTTTTAACGGTGAAGCAGAATCGTGAGATCTTGGAAATCTGCAGGTCCCTTACTTGGCTTCATGGGGTTACCGCCTACCAAGCCTGAGCTATCTCTGTAAAGGAGGCCGGACTGTCCCTGACTGCAGAATTCACAGGCTGTGTTAATTGCACTGTATGTTTCCACCCCTCCACTGCTGGACATTTTAAAGAAGCCGCATGGAAGTGACATAGACTGATCTGACTTCCTCTCCGCACCCACTTCATGCATTACCAGCAGTGCAGCGACCAGGGAGCTGGTAAAGAACTTCAGTGGCCCACATACTGACCATATTCCTGAATGGCAAATGGTCGGTTGTATTCTTTGGAAAAGAGAGATTTGTATACTTCACAGCAAGCTCAGTCTTGGTGAGATGGAATATTGCAGTCCTGTGGTTCCTGCGTCCCCTCAGCCTGAGCTAGTGATTTCCTCCGGCCTGGGAGTCATATCACCCAATTTGCAGGTTCATCTTTTGTAGAAAAGGGAAAATAACATCTGAGTGTTAGGATTATTTGAGAAACATACGCTGTCGTGTGTACCCGGTGTTTCTTTAGTGAGAAAAGCACTTATCTAGCCCTTACCCTGTGCTGGACACATATTTTAACTCAGCTAACCCTCACCACGGCTCTATGAAGAAGCTATAACTGCTCACCTTTGCAGGTGAGGCCCCAGCTTGCTTCACTTTCTCTTTACCTCTGATTCTCCACCAGTGACACGAGCCAGGTTAGATCCAAATGGGAGTTGAGGTCACTGACTTTCATCTTGAATATTTTCTGATTCATATTCCTTGAGAGGCAAGGATGCCTTTTGGTCATGTTTCATATAATTCTAGAGGTAAAAGTCACTACATATTCCACTCTGTTTCATTGAGTTTAGGGTAGAAGGATGCCAGATCATTTTCTGCAAAAATTAACCCCATTAAGAAATTGTGTGTACTTATTCTTACTGGAGTTCGTTTCACTATTGGAGTTGAGAATTTGGATGCCTTATGGGGAGAGCCAGGCAAGGAAGTGAATGATGCAGGCTAATTTGGGACAATAGAGAGTGTGGGGAGACAGCAGCTGTCTTCTCATTGATTGCTCCCCTGTATCAATGGTGTTCGAGCTGTAGCGTGGACCGGACGGCTTATTAATCCATAGATCGCTGGGTCCTGCCCCCAGAGTCTCAGATTCAGGAGGTCTGGGTGGCCCTGAGAGTCTGCATTTCTAACACGCTCCTGGGTCATGTAGGGTGCTGGTCCAGGGACCACATTTTGAGAGTCACTGCCCTATGGGAGTGGGGGGCTAGCATTGCCTGGTTTTCTAGTATTTCGAGTGACTCTCTCTTCCTTGAGGATTGTGGCTTTTTCAAGGTCTTTTCTGGTTCTCCTGACATTTTGCTACTGAAAAAAACACTCAGACCAGACGAGGATTAGGCAAGAAAATATTAGGCAGAAACATCAAATCAATCTCTTTTGTAATTGAAATCTCCCACTTTTTAAATGTTGGCAATGAATTTAAAAGTTTTTGAACGACTGCGCTGGCCACCACTGAGCCAAAATAAACATATCTGTTGGCTCAATTGATGAGTAGTTTGCAACTTCTGCTTTAGATGCTAAGAAGATACAATGGATGAGAAAGAAAGAATTCAGGTTTTTGAATGTCTTCTCTGCAGTTGAAAATATCATGAAAAACTTTAGCAGAGGAAAAGAAAAGCTAGTCCAGAAACCTACTTTTGTAACTGTTCTTTCCTTCTATAACTGGAAGGGGAAATCCATAAGCTGTTAAAATTATCAGATAGTTCCCTTGGTTAGGTGGTTGCAGCCTGTGAGCCACGGTCCCTGTTGAAGCCTATAGGCCAGGGACGGGCCTAGTTCCTGTGAAAGATCCTAGCGGGGCAATGTTGCTCTCATCCTCACCTCATGGTACCTGTGGTACCTCGCAGGCTTTTTTCTGCATCTCTCCACCCACATCCAACTTTCTTTCCTGGCCTCGCCTCACTTTTTGTTTTGGCTTCACTTGCACCTTTTACCACTTCCAGTTGCATTGTGAAATAATAATAATAGCAGCTATGGGTTCCCCTGGTGGTGCGGTGGTTAAGAATCCACCTGCCAGTGCAGGGGACATGGGTTCGATCCCTGTCCAGGGAGGATCCCACATGCCGCGGAGCAACTAAGCCCGTGCGCCACAACTACTGAGCCTGCGCTCTAGAGCCCGCAAGCCACAACTACTGAAGCCTGTACCCCTGGAGCCCGTGGTCCGCAACAAGAGAAGCCACCGCAATGAGAAGCCCGTGCACTGCAACGAAGAGTAGCCCCCGCTCACCGCAACATAAGAAAACATGGCACAGAGAGGTTGTGACTTGTCCAAGATGAACCACACAGTTACTCTCAGGCAGAGATGGGACTTGAACCCAGGCCGCTCAGCAACAAGACCCAAGCCCACAACCACTAGACTGACTCTACGCTAAGGCTCCCAAGCCCTCGTGCTCCCTGTAGGACTTGGTCCAATGGGGAGGCTGAGCCCTACGACTCACAGAATCATTTCCACTTGCCCTCTATCTCCACGTGAATGTGTGGTTCATCAAACCTTTATCTCAATACAAATGTGCTTATGCACGGCACGAGGCCAGGTTTACTGCTCTTTGAAATGTCTGGAGTTGCCTGATGGGCCTCCTGCAGGATTGATTAGATCAAAAGCTTTACTTGATACGGTCTTTTAATAATAATCATTTTGGTCAATCACAGAGCATGTACTCAACCAAAAATCCCAGGCATCATTGTATTCAGGACTTACTGGGTGGGCCAAAAAGTGCCTTCGGTTTTTTTAAGTAAGAATAAAAGACACATTTTTCATTTTCACCAAGAACTTTATTGAACAATGTATTCACCCTTTTGTTCCATTACCTTCTGCCACTTTCCAGGCAACTTCGTAATTCCATCTACCCAAAACTTTATATCTTTTTGAACAAAGAACTGTTCCAGGTGCCTTTTACAGTCTTCCGGGAAACTGAAATTTTTTCCATTAAGAGAATTTTGTAAAGACTGAAATCAATGGAAATCCGAAGGTGCGATGTCTGGTGAATACGGCGGATGAATCAGAAGTTCCCAGCCAAGCTGTAACAGTGTTTGCCTGGTCATCATAGAAACACGCGGTCTTGCATTATCCTGATGGAAGATTATGCGTTTTCTGTTGACTAATTTGGGACGCTTTTCATCGAGTGCTGGTTTCAGTTGGTCTAATTGGGAGCAGTACTTGTTGGAATTAATCAGTTGGTTTTCCGAAAGGAGCTCATCATAGAGGACTCCCTTCCAATCCCACCATATACTCAACATCACCTTCTTTGGATGAAGACCGGTCTTTGGTGTGGTTGGTGGTGGTTCATTTCGCTTGCCCCACGATCCCTTCCTTTCCACATGATTGTACAGTATCCACTTCTCATCGCCCGTCACAATTTGTTTTATTATTATTTTTTAATTAATTTTATTTTTGGCTGCATTGGGTCTTCGTTGCTGCGTGCGGGCTTTCTCTAGTTGCAGCAAGCGGGGGCTACTTGTTGCCGTGATGCACAGGCTTCTCACTGTGGTGGCTTCTCTTGCTGTGGAGCACGGGCTCTAGGCGCATGGGCTTCAGTAGTTGTGGCACGCGGGCTCAGTAGTTGTGGCACATGGGCTTAGTTGTTCCACAGCATGTGGGATCTTCCCGGACCAGGGATCAAACCCATGTCCCTTGCATTGGCAGGTGGATTCTTAACCACTGTGCCACCAGGGAAGTCCCCACAATTTGTTTTAAATATGGAATGTTTTCATTATGTTTCAGTAGAGAACCGCATGTGGAAATATGGTCAAGAACGTTTTTTTCGCTTAACTTATGTGGAACCCAAACATCGAAGCGATTAACATAACCAAGCAGGTGCAAATGATTTTCACCTCTTGATTTGGATATTTTGAGTATGTCAACTATCTCCCGCGTGGTATTACATTGATTCTTCTCAATTAATGTCTCGATTTTATCGCTATTGATTTCAACTGGTCTGCCTGACCATGGAGCATCGTCCAGCAAGAAATCTCCAGCAAGAAACTTCACAAACCACTTTTGACACATTCAGTCAGTCACAGCACCTTTTCCATACACTGCATAAATCTTTCTGTGCATTTCAGTTGCGTTTTTACTTTCTTGAAATAATAAAGCATAATATGCCAAAAAACTCGTTTTTTTTCTTCCATCTTCAATATTAAAATGGCTAGACAAAAAACCACCAATTTTGATAAGTCGTTTTAAAAGTGCACGCCGATATGACAGCTGTCACATACAGTCTAACAAAATTGTTTTGAATGAAGTTAAAGACAAGTAAGTGGTACTAGAGCTATCTTAGGGAAAAAACTGAACGAACCTTTTGGCCAACCCAGTACTAGACAAGCGCCATCCGATAATATGATGCTAGCCACAATTCGAGCTAGATGTGTCACGTAAAGTGTCCTGGTAGCCACGTTTTCAAAAAGTAAAAAGAAGCAAGTGAAGTTAATTTCAAGAATATATGCTATCTAACTCCGTATCCAAAATATTATCATTTCAAAAGAACCATTGAGAGACTTCACATTATTTTTCATACTTAAGTCTTCCAAACTTGAAGTTACTTTAACACTTAGAACAATCTCCGTTTGGACCAGCCGCATTTCAAGTGCTTGGTAGCCACGTGCAGCCAGTGGCTTTGGTGGTAGGTAGATAGGACAGCACTGGACCAAAGAGGTGTGGGAGCTACACACAAAGCCAGAAACCGTATGAGAAAACCCTGAAATGCCAAGTGCAGATGGGGGAGGGGCACAAGGCAGAAAAGAGTCAAGAAAGCATCTGGATACAGTTATTTTGAAGAAGTGATTTTGAAGGAAGGTAATGGGAAACTTTGGGGAAATTTTACTAATCGGTAGAAAGTCTAGTTGAGAAAAAAGTATGCATATATATCCACTCTTTACTGATTTATTTAATGAAGTTCATTTTTATCTGAAGCTAGGAAAAAGATTGCACATACCACAGCTGAGGATGTCAGATCATAATGAGAAAGAACTTCAGAAAGAATTATTTGAGGGCCAGAGTTATTCCCTTTGAGTGACTTAAAGCTTCTTGACCTCTAGACCCCTTTCGGTTTTCTAGATCAGAGGAGCATAATAAATTTTTAAATCCTGTTTCTTTCTTTTCTCCTAGCAAAAGAGCGTGGCTTCAGCTCTCATAGAGGTTCGGATGGTGCAGAGGAAGCATTGCCTTTCTGAGGCTTGTTTGAGATAAGGGCCAGGGAGACTGGAGGATGTGATTCCAAGTAAAACTTCTCTGGGTGCATCATGTCAGCAACACAAACTGTTTTCATTCTCCATGTTAGTTAATGGCTAATCTAGAGATTGTGCTGCCATTTGCTGATAGAGCACAGTTTAAAATATTTTATCATTAATGTGACAGGGAGTTGGATAAAGAAAATGAAGCGTGATTATAAAATGCTAATGATCATTCTCAAGTGCATATTGGGCACTTACGAATATTTGCAGCATAATTTGCTTTATTTATGATTTCAGTTTGGTTATAAATGTTAATTCAGTTGCAGATGGTATGTTGGCAATTTACAGAGCCATAAAGTTATTTGGAAATCCTAATATTTTCAACCAAAATGTTCTGTTAGTGACTGATGGGCTAAATGAAAAAGCCTCTGCTCTTTAGAGTTAAATACATTAATTGTCAAGTAGGCTGTAGGGATTTCCAGATTCATGCTAGCTCCATTAACTCTTTCAAGGAGTAGAGGGCATGATTTGTAATTTAGGGTGGGAGTTTTCTTTATGAGAAAGGACGGGAGGAAGGAGGTCTCTTTTGCCTACCACCCCCGTAATGTTTCTTCAAGGCTGAGATATTTTTCGCGTCTAGCTCATAGCACTAAAGACACATGCTTGAAGCCATATTTTCCCTGTACCACATCAGTGGTTTCAGAGACCCTGGTGTCGATAATTAGGTGGCTTTGCGTGTGACTTTCTATTCGTGTGCATCTGTGTAAGAGAGGGACAGAGATTGCGTTTTCTCAGACCTCACTGATTACTTAAAAATAGACGTTACTTTTAGACCAGAGGTTGTCAAACTACAGGCCACAGGCTAAATCTGGTCCACTGCCTGTTTTGGTACAGCTGAGAGCTAAGAATAGCTTTTGCATTTGAAAAGCTTGAAAAAAATTGTAAAAGAATATTTTATGACACATGAAAACGATATGAAATTCAGATTCGGTGTTCATGAATAAAGTTTCCTCGGAACACAGCCGTGCTGGCTCATTTATGAGTTGTTTGTGCTGCTTCCAATCAGCCATGGCTGGCGTGAGTTTTTGTAGCAGACGCTGTACGGTTCACAGGCTAAAAAGTTTACATCTGGCCCTTTACGGAAGGACTCTGCCAACCCCTAGATTAGACTATCTAAGGGGTAGTTTCCAAAATAAAGCCTTAAACTCGGTTACAGAATTTATGGAACCATAAGAACTTTAGGAAGCAAATGGTTTTAAAACACGACTCTTCATTTTTGAACGCTGGAGATTCTAAATACGAGCCCCAGTTTCCTTCTTTTGTCTTGATGTTGGTAATTAAGAGAAGTGACATTATATTACTAATGTAAATAGTTTTGTGCTTTACATATACGCAATACGCTCAAAACATTCTCTTTGCCCCCCAAATAAGGATAAAAGTAGAGATTGTTTTCTTTTATTACCAAATTAAAAACATAAATTAAGCCATGTTCCCGGATCATTCTATTTTTGTTAACAATTCAGGATGGTACATGGAAGCACAGTTGTATCAGGAAATATGGTTCCCTTGTATTACTCGTTTGGGGAAATGTCATTCTTTACTAAGAAATACTGCGCTTAATTAATTCTTGCTCCTAGGAGGTCAACTTGGGGCACTCATTATGCCCTTAATTGGTGGTATAAATCCTGAGAGCCCGGAGGAAAACACATTGCGTCGTGAGCGGTCTCTGGCCCTTCGGCGCGTGTGCATCAGTGCCGGCCCATCTCGGAGAGCGACAGTTTCTGGTTTGATGGCTTCGGGTCTGGCTGGACTGATATTAGGTTGAACGGCGTATGTGCAGTAAGAGAAGAAATGCAATGACTTGTCCCGGTGTTTTGCATTACACGGGAGACAACCCACTTTCTGACTTGGAAAAATGTGTTTCTTTGAGCTCGGGTTTTCCGTATTAAATTATACTCATTATATGGCCCATCTGGAATCTCCTGCCAGGCCAAAAAATCATCTTACAGACATTAGCGAAAGGAAGGTAAATGTGATTTTTTTTGATTGTCTACTTTTCATTTCCATTTATTTTTTCCCTTTTATTGGAGAAACGAGATGGAAAGGAAGGCAGGAGCCTCTCCCTCTCCTTGTCCCTTTGGGGGCAGAGGTAGAACATTCCTGGCCTCTCTGCTCCCCTGGCACGCTGACTCGAGGTGATGACGGGCTGTCGAGATTCCAGGGATAACTGCTGGGAATGGGAAAGGCAAGAGCGCGTTCTGAAGCTCCCACCGGATTGGAGCGGTGGGTTTGGAGGGTACGAACCATGTGGGGCTGACTTCGGGCTTTCACCAAAGTGGTTCTATTTGACAGTGCGGACACGAAACTCACCAGCATCACACATGCTGCAGCTCATTTTTGCATCCTGCTGTGGACTTGGTTAGCTTTCTGGGAGTTGCCTTTTTTTGCTGGATGTTGACTTAGTGCGAAAAGGACCCATGTCTGGGAGATGCTGGATCTCTTCATGTCTTTGCATCTTACCAAACCAGACCCGTCCCACAAAAGGCATGGGCCTGAGCTCATAGGGGGGGACTCTCGGACGTGTGTTTCCTCGTTCAGACTCCTGGAAATCTCAGACATCGGCGCTGGAAGATGCGTAGAGATGATTTCAAATGTGTGAAGAGGAACCGCAAGAGTCGCTCAACAGTTTGCTCAGGTCCCAAAGTCAGTGAGAGGCAGAGTGGAAACTCCCATAGCCTTCCTCCTGGTGCTTTTTCTCTCAGCCATCCCTATGCTCCGGCAGAGGTTGTTTTGTTACCTACCAGGGTTCTTGGCCTCCTTAATCAGTAGAACTTGACTAGAGGCCAGACAAGAAATTCAGGCAAGGCTTTATTGGGGCCCCTGCTGCAGCAGAGGGGAGGGAGAACAAACAACAGGTTCCCTTGCTCACTGCTTAAGGGGGTCGAGCTGGTTCCTTCTATGGGGTGAGGGTAGGGGTGTGTCTGGGGGTCGGGCCGGAGGTGTGGCTTAGGTGGTCTGCCCATCCCTTTGGTGGTGTCGTGTGCAGGGGGCCTGCACAGTGCCCTGCTTTTGCTCCTAGCTCTTCAGAAGTGGCAGCTGGGTTTTTGGTCTTTTTGTATCTTGTTGTCCATAATTTGCCCCCACTGTGCATGCACACAGTTATTTTTAGTCCCTTATGGTTTCTTTGTATTTTGTTTCTTAAGGAGACGTTTGTCCAGGTGCAAGCACTGCAGCAAAGGGTCCTAGGTCCAGGCTGGTCTCAGTTTGCAAACTGAGTCATTGCCCCCATGCAACCCTGCATCCATCCAGATGAGCAAATGTTTCCCAGAAGCCAAGTCAGGCACTGGATGGGGTGCTGAGGATAACACAAGAGTTGTAACAAGTCTTTGACTTAATAAACAACGTCGGAATGATTCTATAGTCATTATCTGTGGATTCGCCCAAACGAATTCCTGAGTTGCTGTGTTTGGAAGAGATACGTTAAATTCAGATAACGGTGAGACACTTTTTGACCACATACAGATGTATCCAGTACCCGTGGGCATTTCCTGATGATGGTCTTGGGGGTTCAAAGGGAGGAGAGGGATTAGGGCTCATTTTGAATGTCTAGTAATAAGTCCTTGTGTCCTGTGTGCAGTCTTATTTCGATCCGTTTCCAGTCACAGATTTGTAAGTTTATTATCTAAATATATTTTCGTTGCTCTAACTATTTTCTTCAGGTTAGGACAAGGTCTTCAAGCATACCTAGCGATGATCTCATCTGATGCTTCTCATCTTAGGTCACACCTGAGATTTGGTGGAGGAGGTGGGGGAATGGGCAGGCCCCTTCTCACTCACATGTGATGGCTGCCTATGTGTGGTTGGTGACATGTCACTGGTTCCCTCAGCTGAGAGCTTCTTTAAGGAACCGGGCTCTGTCCTGCTCTCATTCATGTCCGACACAGTAATAGACACACATTACAGACGAAAAGAGCTACTCCAGGTTGCCCATCCTTAGCAGAATGTTAAACGTACGTCCACTAAGTGGGTTATCTTGGCTTTTTTTTTTTTTTTTTTTACATCTTTATTGGAGTATAATTTCTTTACAATGGTGTGTTAGTTTCTGCTGTATAACAAAGTGAATCAGCTATACATATACATATATCCCCATATCTCAATCATCTTGAGTCTCCCTCCCACCCTCCTTATCCCACCCCTCTAGGTGGTCACAAAGCACCGAGCTGATCTCCCTGTGCTATGCGGCTGCTTCCCACCAGCTATCTATTTTACGTTTGGTAGTGTCTATATGTCCATGCCACTCTCTCGCTCTGTCACAGCTGACCCTTCCCCCTCCCCATATCCTCAAGTCCATTCTCTAGTAGGTCTGTGTCTTTATTCCTGTCTTACCCCTAAGGTTCTTCATGACATTTTTTTTCCCTTAAATTCCACATATATGTGTTAGCATACGGTATTTGTCTTTCTCTTTCTGACTTACTTCACTCTGTATGACAGACTCTATAGACCTCATTGCCTCTCTGGTCATGCGAGACGGTGTCACCTACCACTCTCCGCTTTCAACAGAGCAGATGAGGTATCAGCACAATTAAAAGTGAGAAATAATCGGTCCGCTTTGCCGGTAGTGAATGCCTACAGAGCACACTGATACAACAGATTTTAAATAATTCACGTCCGGCACTTTCTTCTTCAATGTGTAAATGAGGACACCTGATGAGGAAGGGCGGCAGGACACTCTGTCCTCCCCCCATTAAGATAACAAGATGACGGGCCATGATTCAGGTCGGGATGTTTGTGAAACATCGTGCGGATAAAAATTAAAAGAGATGACGCTCTGAAATGCTTCGGGCAAGCAAACTTGTAAAAGCCACTTGGAAACCTGAAATTACAGATTAATTCAGAATCTCCTTCTGAGGGCCTCCTAAAAGTCCCCTCCGTTTTTCTGGCAGGATGAAAGCACCACTTTTGTGCCGTTGCTTGGTGTTTTCACAGGGTCTGTTCTAATGCCCACCGAGGTGTAATGCTCAGTCCTAATGTGCCTCTCGAAGCTTTGGGTGAACCAAGCAAACTTCAGGTGACATTAAAACAAATAGGTGGCCTTCCCTGGTGGTCCAGTGGTTAAGAATCTGCCTTCCAGTGCAAGGGATGTGGGTTTGGTCCCTGGTCGGGGAACTAAGATCCCACATGCCGCGGGGCACTAAGCCGCGCGCCGCAACTAATGAGCCCACGTGGGAGCCTGCGTGCCACAACTAGAGAAGCCTGCATGCCTCAGCAAAAAGATCCCATGTGCCACAACTAAGACCCGATGCAGCCAAATAAATGAAAATAAAGTAAAAAATTAAAAAATAAAACAAAAAGAAATAGGAATTATAATGTCTTATTGTCTTGTCCCCATAGACTTGTTAAATGTCAAATTACCAGGATCACATGATTCACAGCAGCTTTTCCAGCCCTGAGGGGTGGCTGGTCCAATCCTGAAGGACTTCTCCCATAGCTCTAACTCCCACTGCCCCACAAATCCCCGACGCCTAGCGACAGTGCAGTCCCGCAGAAACAGAACTGCTAAACTGTTAACAAAAAGTCATTCAGTCCTTCGGTGGTTACAGGTCAGTTGGTCATGATTTATGGGGGCCCAGCTCTTTTTCCTACTCCTGCCTGTGTACATCTCCTAATTATTCATTTGAGAAAACTCTGGATAAAAATATCAATCCTGAGAACGTGTGTGTTCCAGGGAAGAAGGCCAGCCGTGGCCAAGGGAATGCTCAGTCCTGTTAGATCTAAGGAAAATAATTCCCAAATTCCGTATAGAGGCAGCTGCTTAAGAGAGACTGGAGTTCTTTCAGAAGAGTTCCAAATAAACACACCCATCCAAGTTATCTTCTTTGTCCTCCTGGAAAAAATTGGAAGGGTAAATGAAATTCCACCGAATCATCATCCAAAGAGAGCAGAGTTGGGCGAAGCACCCCAGAGCTCCCAGGGACGCCTCGCTGGCGGGGAGCGTGGGACCCAGCACCCACCCCCTGGGGCAGAGACGGCGCCGCAAGCCCGCCCCAGACAGCAGAGCGTTGGGAGGCCAAGCGGGAAGTAGCCACTGAGGAGAAAAATGTCATTTTGATACAGGATATAGGAGAACATACAGCTTTCCACTCAAGCTGTGTGCTTCTTCAGTCTAAAGCCAGCAATTTTGGAAAATGAAGCTAAGAGTTTAAAAATAAGGGCTCTGTCAGGAAAAAATAAAATGTGTCCCCCTACATCCATTAGCTGCCTTTAGTTGAAAACTGGAGAACAGATGAACTCATTGGCAGCTACCTCTTTTCTGACCGGGACTGATTTCCCCCTTCTCCCCCGTGTAGTCAGAAGGCCGCTCCTCCGTTTGTCACCTCAGGTCAGGGATGAGACGGAAAAGCAGAGAAGTAACACTTAAAAAGTGACTCGTGTGTGTTTTCCCAAATTCCCCTCATCAGATAGGCACAGAACGCACACAGGTTAGGGCTCCGAGAGCAGCCGCTTCAGAAGCATGCTTTTATAACGTGGGGTGCTTGGGTGGGAGCCGTAATGTGCTGATCGCGGGCAAGTTCATGCCGTGTAAGAGACCTTTACCTCTTGCACTGGGGACCTGCTCAATTTCAGATCTTGGCACCGTGCTGACAAAATATCGCAACTGTAATTTTAAAGATCAAGAAAGAGGAGCTGGGGGTGCAATTTGAGCTGCTTTCTTTCTAATTTGGAATGAGAAGGAAAGGAGGTTGGGATAAATCGTGAAGTTGGTATCGCTGTCTGAATTTATGATCCTGGAGTTTCACTGTTGAAAATATAACGTCCTTTTTCCTTTTCCTTATGCTTAAAAAATTTTGATGGTTGTTATATTTATTGAATTTAAGTTTCCATGCCGATCTTTCTTTTCCTCCCTTTCCTTCTATGTGGAATCGCCATATGATACATAAAAAGCAAAATAACTTGCACCATGTTATTTTTTTATTGAAGTAGAGTTGACTTACAATGTGCTAATTTCTGCTGTACACCATAGTGACTCGGTTATACATATATATACATTCTTTTTTATATTCTTTTCCATTGTGGTTTATCCCAGGATATTGGGTATAGTTCCCTGTGCTATACAGTAGGGCCTTGTTGTTTATCCATCCTTTACGTAACAGTTTGCATCTACTAATGCCAAACTCCCACTCCATCCCTCCCCCACCTCCCCTTCTCCTTGGCAGCCGCAAGGCTGTTCTCTATGTCTGTGGGTCTGTTTCTTTTTCACAGATAAGTTCATTTGTGTGTCATATTTTAGATTCCACATATAAGTGATATCATATGGTCTTTGCTTTTCTCTGTCTGACTTACTTTACCTAGTATGATTATCTCTAGTTGCATCCATGTTGCTGCAAATGGCATTATTTCATTCTTTTTTATGGCTGAGTAATGTTCCATTGTATACATGTGCCACATCTTCTTTATCCATTCATCTGTCGATGGACACTTAGGTTGTTTCCATGTCCTGGCTATTGTAAATAGATCTGCTGTGAACATTGGGTGCACGACATTATTTTTTAATTAGAAAAGTCGCTTATGCTACATCACAAAGATAATTAAGATACTGCCTGCAAAGGATTCCTGTTTTGAGGAAGAAAGACATGAAGACCCATCACTGCAGTACTGTGGAGTGAGTGTTGCCATAGGGTGTGCTGCTGTGTAGTAGGGGATTCATAGGTGGCTGACCCTCTCGGGGGCTGTATCATGAACTAAAAGGCAAGGCAGGGAAAGGACTTTTGAGTCATAGGGAACAGCATGAGTGAAGGCTTGGCGGAGAAAGAGGATGGTCTCGGTGTGGAGGCCTGGACAAAGGACACAGGCAACTGTGGGGGGCGGGCGGGCTCCAGACCGTTCCATTGATGAGCTCAGAGTTGAGAGGGTGGATTTGGGACACGGTGTGTATCAGGCCTCAGCCTAGAGTCACCATGGCTTTTCTGTATAAGGACAGAATCCATTTTGAGAGCCGGAGCTTAAGCAGTATTTTCTCCCCACCCTGTCAGTGAGATCATTTCTCTGTCAGAGCAGCGTCTGTGGTGAAGAGAAGCAGAAGGCTACAGCCAATAAATGCCCGTTATTTTAACAGTTATCAGCCTCTTGATGACTTACACGTGAAAGCCTGACCGACTTCCTTCTCCTGCTTCCACGTCCTCTATGATTTCTTCCTGTTCACGTCAGGTTCAGGACATAACCACATACAAAGTAAGTGAGAAAAATTCCAGTAGAAGATCCCTGAATGGCCCTGAAAATTAAATTAACTTGGAAAAAGGACAAGAAATTTTGGTCCGGCATCTGTTTTCTTTTCTAATTTAGGTCCCTCTTCGCATCACAGAACAATACCAGTACATCCTAATTATTGGCGTCTGTGAAAGGCCTTTGAATTAGGTGATACACAGAGTTCCTGTGAGATGTACATTGTCATCAGCCAGCATGTCATGGAGGAGCGAGTCCTGGCTTTGTCGATGGTGACATGTTGCATACCAGACTTCTAAAAGCGATTTTAAAAATTCATACTCCTCTGCAAAGAGTTTAAATATATTTGAGCATGTTTTGGCTCTGTGTCCTTCTGCTTGCCTTTCCCCCCGCCTCAGTACAGATGAAGATCTTGAATTTGAGTCCAGATGAGACTGAGAAATTAATGTGCAAAGCAGCTGGGGTCTGCTAACTCCCAGGCTGTAGCTGAGGAGCTATTCTGGTACATTTTTCTCAGTGAAAGAACTGAGAATTAAAAAACTTAAAATGTATTGGCTTCTTGCCCTGTTATATTTAGAGTAATCCTGTTGATAAATCGGTAACTATGGGTTTCATGGTGGAAGGGCACAAAATAACTGACCCAAGTAATCTAGAAAACAGATGTCTTTGGTTGGTTGAATGTAAATTCTCAAAACCAGATTTAAAGAGAGCTCTGTGGAGCCCAGTGAAATCGTCCATTTTAGAGGGGTTTTTTTCTCTCTTTCAGACTTTCTTTCTACCCTGTCTCAACTCAGATTCTTGAGAAGCGGGGAGGTGGTTCCCAAGATACTATATTTGTGATATTTATCCTGCAATACAGAAATTCTTTGGGTAACAGATTCACTGTTTGACCTCACCTTCTTTCTACTTTACTCTTTATTTTGGTGGCTCCCAAGAGGGAGTGAGAGACATCTAGGACGCATATGGCTGAGCTTCTGGAGTCCCTCCTGAGACTGCACCTAAATATATGTGCTATTTGGAAGGAAATTTTATCCAGTTATGGAAAAGTTCTTGGTATTCTTCCTACTCCTCCCAGCGCCCTCTAAAGTCCCTTATCCAAGTGGGAAATAAAGCCCATTGTAGAACATCAAATACGTCCCGAATGGCTTTCCCTTCTGGCTCTTTCTGGAACCATCGAATTGCTTAAAACATCCCGAGGAGATCCTGGGGAGACTAAGTGTGATGGTGGTGGACTTGCTTAATTCTGTCTGACCAGCAGTCTTACAACTAGCCTTCAGGTCAGCCAGAGGAAAAGAGAGGCTATCTAAGACGTCCAGGTCCTCACGGAGGAAGAAGGTTGGAAGCCTTTGCTGGAGATGGTATTCTGGAACCAGAGCTGGCTGCTTCATTTGCAGGACCCGGTACAAAACGAAAACGCTCACCTCTTGTTCAACAATGATTCAGAATTTCAAGACAACGACAGCAGGGCAGTAAACCTAGTACCCTTTTAGAACCGGGCTCTGTGTGACTATGTGACTACCCAGGCCACACGCTTGGGAAGCCAGCCAGAGCAGATCCCTTCGCTTTTTGAAAAACAGCCAGTTTAACCGGTAGTGTTTACTTGCCTTGTGAAATTCTCTCCTCCCAAATTTTGTTTGCGATTATTGGCCCTCAAACCTGATGGATCGGCTGCCTACCAGTCAGAATGGGGTTATAATAATCAGTCAGAGCTATATGATAGCTGGGCACTTTCAAAAACTCTTATTTTATCCAAGGTCATGTTTCGGAAATATAAAAAGCCAGTTTTTCACCTAAATTAAAAGACATTTGTACTAATTAATCTCTTCTTGCTTGTTGGTTCCCAGTTTATACTACCTGGTGGCATTTCTTCCCCAGATCACGTTCCTCTAAGATAAAGAACACTGTGGACTGAATGCAGTGGCCCCGTGCCCTTCCTGGGACATGGAAGACTTTGGAGATTTAAACCTTGATCTCTGGTGTTGTGAGTTCAGGTTCACAGTTAAGAACACAGGCTGCCTTTGCCTTGGTATTCCCGGGGAGTTTTAATTAACTGGGGATTAGAAGGATTGAGAGCATTGGCCTCTGGGTCTAACAGGGGTTGAGCCCTCAGGGGTTCACCTGACAAAGTCCAGGAAAAGACCTTAATCACCCTCTTCTGGAAAGACTCGTTCCCACAGAGATGATATTTTTGCTAAATCTGTAGTCTTCGCCTTCTTTAGAGATGAACCATCTTTCTAGGCATCTCCCAAAATAAAGGCTCGCCTTTCTAACCTGGGCAAGAGTAAATGTGCTCAGGAAACTTCCAGTCCCAGGGAGTTGAAAGGAGAGAGTTAGGGCTGAAATGCATGGCCAGGTGGAAGGACAGAAGGGACCCTTTCCCAGGGAGCAGGTGAGAGGCGCCGGGGAATAAGGGACCATACAGAAGCCGAGGCTATCACACCTTGGTGCTGTCCACCTTCACCGCTGTCACCCATTCATCTTTACTAAATTTTCAAAAGTGGGACCTTCCCCTGGTGGGAATTTTTTTTTTTTTTTTTAACAAAAAATAACTCTAAGCCTCTACCCCTTGGGACAACTTGACTTTCTTGTTTGGGGCAGGAATCTTACGTTGTTTTCCTTTCGTGGCTCAGAGCGGCCCCCCGAGCTCTACTGTCCAGTGTTCTCCACGTCACATGTGTGCCCACCGCCTTGCTGGGGAGGAAGCTCTCTGTTTGTCATCAAAATAGTGGGCTGTTTTTTTACTTTCTCCCTCCCTCTCACCATTGTCTTTCAGTGGGGTGAAAAGGTCTTCACTTTTCTCTTTCTCCCCCCAAATCTGGCTATTAATAACTTTTCAGACGTTGTCACGCATAGACTTCCACTCACTCTGGAGGGTGTTTTTTGTTTGTTTAAGGCAACGTGTTTCCTGGTCTGAAAGCCGTGTTTCCCAAAGTTGCTGTGATGGGATTATTCCACACTCACCTCCTCCTACTGGCAGCTTCTCTGCTTCTGGCTGGAAATGGGAATTGCAGCTCGGCGCTGGCCTGGCCAGGACCTCGCCGTGCCGGCCTGGCTGGCCGGGGGCATGCCTCCCTGGGGGGGCCACCTGCGTATTACTCTTTGATTGAGATGGGGCTGAGATACAGTCTTCTTAATGATCGAGGGAAAACGACTAAGCAACACTCCTCACTTTTCTCTCTCTCCTCTCACTCAGGAAGGAGAAATTACCCTTTTGAACTTTGCGTGGGACAGAAATTAGCTCTGCAAAAGCCCAGTGCAAACAGATGTGCTTCCCACACTAGTTTTGGGGTGAATTTCTCCTGACCCCATGCTTTTTATGACAAATAAAGGGCCAAGTTGCCTTTTTTTAAAAGGAAAAAAGTTTTTACTTAGTGCCTTTCTTCAAAGGATCTCGATGGTTTCTGAACTTGTTCAGCCCGATGTCAATGGCTCTAAGGCAGCAAAGCAACTTCCATCCAAAACACCATGGTGTGAATTCTCAGGAGCAGCTTTAGAATTGCACGCGAGTCAGCCAAGTGCACCGTCATTCCAGAAATCAGGATTCTTGGGCTCCACTTCTGCTCAGGCCTGAGGGCAGGCTCTGGGTTTTAGGGACCTGTGTTGATAGCAGAGTTCACTGTCTGCTTCAGCGTGCATGCAGTTAATGCACGAGGAAATCAGTGATGCACAGCTTCCTGAGCCATCTGAGCAGAGTATACCTCCGACCCTAGCCCTCTCCTGCACAGAAGAGCGAGTACTTTCCCTGCAAGTGCCTGGCGTGGCCTCCTTGATCTCCCCCCATCTGCACGTCAGCCGCTGTCCCAGCTGTGTCTCACACACACATCCATCGCTCACGACTCTACCGGCCCGGACCACTGGCCGTTCCCTGTCCTTTCTAACCCCAGCCTCTGCTCACCCATAATGCTCCTTGGGGAGAAATTTTTTTTTTTTTTTTTTATTGGAGTATCATTGATTTACAATGTTGTGTTTCAGATGTACAGCAAAGTGATTCAGTTATACATCTCCACCTATCCATTCTTTTTCAGATTCTTTTCTCATACAGGTTATTACAGAGTATTGAGTAGAGTTCCCTGTGCTATACGGTAGGTCCTTGTTGGTTGTCTTGCTGTTCAAATCCTACCCCTTCGTTAGAGCTGGGATCAAGTGTTGACTCCTTTCTGACTCCTTTGAATACCTACGGCCTTTACTCAGTAAATAACTGCCGTGTGCCTGCTATGTGCCAGGCACCGTACTGGGCCCTTTTTCACTTGCTGCTTCCACACTGCTGGGTTCGCTTGACTTAATGCTCCTGGTAGATTGAGGAGGGGCAGGACCAGGCCTTATCCATCTTTGTACGCCCCGGGAGAGCCCACCCCAGTTGGGATGGGAATTGGCATTGGGTGAATGGATCAATATATGAACGAGTCTTTGGAATCACGAGGCTGTCTGCCCACAATAGCCCATGTTGTTCAGAGATTCAGAACAGTGTTCTGTCCTAGTTGGGAATCTTTATTTTAAACACAAAATGTATATTCGAAATTGTCCAGAAGAAAGCTTTGGAAAAAGAGGTTTTGCCGGTAACTAAAGCTGCCGTTCATGGGGCCCTTGCTATGCGCTGGTCATTGTGCTGACACTTTATATGTGTTCCCTGATTGGGTGCACTGAGCGATCCTATGAAGTAGGTACTTTATTATCCCCATTTTACGGATGAGGAAACTGAGGCCTTAGTGTAACTTGCTCAGTATCACATAGTTAAGTGGCCGAGTCAGTGTTTAAATCCACGTGTACCCAAGCTACAGCCTAATTCTTTTTTTTTATTATTATTTTTATAAGCAACAGACATTTATTTCTCACAGTTCAGGAGGCTGCAAAGTCCAAGATCAAGGCACTTGGCAGATTCAGAGTTTTGTGAAGGCCTGTTTCCTGGACATCTGTCTTTTCCCTTTACCTTCACATGGGGGAGGAAGGGCCAAGCTAGCTCTCTGGGGTCCCTTCTATAAGGGCTCCACCCTCATAGCCCAAGTGCTTCCCAAAGGCCCCACCTCCTCATACCATCACACTGGGCAATAGGCTTCAATGTAGGAATTTCGGGGGATACATTCAGTCTACAGCAGGGGAATTGCTCTGCATTGTAGGATATCTAACACCATCTCCAGCCTCTGTTGGGTAGGTGCCAGCAGCATACAGCATGATGTAAATATCACCTAGGGGGCAAAATCAGAACCCGAAATAGTGTATTCCTACCTTACCAATTAGGGAACCCTCCTACACTGTGGGTGGGGTGTAAGTTGGTATAGCCGCTAAGGAGAACAGTGTGAAGGTTCCTTAAAAAACTAAAAATAGAGCTACCATATGATCCAGCAATCCCACTCCTGGGCATATATCCAGAGAAAACCATAATTCAAAAAGATACATGCACCCCTATGTTCATAGCAGCACTATTTACAATAGCCAAGACATGGAAGCAACCAAAATGTCCATTGACAGATGAATGGATAAAGGTGTGGTACATATATACAGTGGAATATTACTCAGCCATAAAAAAGAATGAAATAATGCCATTTGTAGCCACTTGGATGGACCTAGAGATTATCATGCTAAGTGAAGTAAGTCAGACAGAGAAAGACAAATATCACATGATATCACTTATGTGTGGAATCTAAAAAAAGGATACAAATGAACTTATTTACAAGAGACATAGAGTCACAGATATAGAAAACAAACTTATGGTTACCAGTGGGGAAAGGGTTGGGAGACATAAATTGGGATATTGGGATTCACATATACATACTACTATATATAAAATAGATAACTAATAAGGACCTACTGTATAGCACAGGAAACCCTACTCAATACTCATGTAATAACCTATATGGGAAAAGAATCTAAAAAAGAGTTGGATATATGTATAACTGATTCACTTTGCTGTACACCTGAAACTAACACAACATTGTAAATCAACTATACTCCAATAAAAATTAATTTAAAAAATCTCAGCCCCACTCCATTTCTGTAAGGCAAGATATTATATATAATTATACATAATACACAAACTACAGGCAATTTTTTTTTTTTTTTTTTTTTTTTTTTTTTTTTTT
>NW_020175024.1:1077514-1123463 GCF_003031525.2 Neophocaena asiaeorientalis asiaeorientalis
TTTTTTTTTTTTTTTTTTTTTTTTTTTTTTTTTGCCGTGCAGCTTGAAGGATCTTGGTTCCCTGACCAGGGATCAGACCTGTGCCCCCTGCAGTGGAAGCACAGAGTCTTAACCACTGGACCTCCAGGGAAGTTCCCAGGCAATTATTTTTCACAAAAATGTTTTAAAGCCTAATTCTTAACCACTAGCCCACTATCCGAACCAACCAAAAAAATCACCCCCTTTGGGAGAGGGTGAAAGATATTATATGTGATGATATCTGAAAACTAGAAGGTGAAACAGGGCCCATGAATGGGAGAAAAAATGATGAGAATCGGAGCAATGATTTGAGAGTATGAGAGGAGAGAAGGAGGCCCAACTTAATGTCATATCAAAATATGAAGAAGGAGTGAGATGAGTCACTTTTCTCCATGTCCTGTTTAGATTTGGGACATCTGACTAGTCCATCAAGGGAATTACGAACTGTAAGTAGTCAGGTGTAGGAAGATATTTCGGTTTACAAGAGACATACCGTTCCTTCTGATTTAGGATTGTTTCTGTCCCGTAGAGAGTACGTTAGTTAGAACAATGGCACCTCATATCCCCAAGGGGAGACAGGAGAAATCTGAGCAGGAGTGGACATTCCATGGGTATTGCTGTGATGCGAAGCAAATGGCTCGCAAATGGCTCTAAGGCCTATGTGGCCTTCTCCACCAAGTGACTATTTTTTTTTTCGTTTTGTTTGGACCCCAGGTCTTTGATAGCAAGAGTAGAAGAGCCTATGAGGTAAGAAAGGTTGAAAAACCTGTGGTTAGAAAACACCTGACCCAGTTTGTGATGCAGGTCCAGCTTCTTGATCTAGGTAGTTAGAGCGTTCATTGTGTCACTTGCTTTGGCGATCTCAAACAACAGGAGTCACGCTTAAGCCGCAGAAGCCATGATTAGACAGCAGAAGGCAGGTTTCACCAAGTTAGCAGTTAACCAACAAAAGTTACTTAACAGATTAACCAACACAGATCATGGCTAACCAGCAGAAGTCCTGATTGACTAACCTGATTACAGCTCAAATCAGTGGGTCTTCTACTAACCTCAGGGAAATCTGGATGCTTCCCTCCCTAAGTACAGATAATATCATCCTCAAGGAATACATTATCATTGCGGAATATTCTGTGGAATTAAGGTATAGCTCATCCAGGACTATCACTCTGGCTCTGTTTATAGCCGAGGATGTCCGTTGTTTATTCGTTCAGTCGACAGCCGTTTGTTGGATATCTGCCAAGTGTCAGGTTCTGTCCCGGTGCTGGGGATATGCAGTTGATTTGTACCAGTCCATTTGTACTAGGTGTTGAAATATTGAACTGTGTTCCTACCAGTTGTTGAGTAACCATTGCCTTCAGTCTTTGTCTCCTTCCACCCAAGTCCACTGTGGTGAGTCCAGGGAAGACACATGAAGTCACCGTGGAGTCCACATCTTGTCCACCCTAGTTCTGTGGAGCCGGCCCCCATGCCCCTCCTTGTCCCCTGTCAGGGAGGCTGGAATCCCAGCAAGAAAGATGTCACACTTGGTGGTGCTTCTGTGACACCCACTGGTGGAAATCTCTGAAGCCCATGGGACTCCTGAGGCTGTGACTGCTGGCCACAGACTGGACTTCCCCCACGATGGCCGTGTAACCTCCGAAGTAGATGGTACTATTGATTAATATTTTAAATATCATACTCAGATAGGTGTGATGTAGAAGGAGAAGCAAAAGCCCAAGGTTATCTAGAAGAGGAAGCATTCATGTGTGCTTGGATCAGTCAGAGAAGGCTTCCTGGGTGAGGTGACATAACATCTTCAAGACCTGATAGAAGTTTTCTGTGTTTACTGGGAAAAAGGATGTTTCTGGAAAGTGAAAGAGGAAACTCATGGCACCAGCAACCCTAGACTTGGTGTCAGAAAACCAGGCCCTCAGACTTCCTGATGACCAGCAACCATTAGCCAGGATTGACACTCCAGCCTCCATCTGGTCACAGACACCTGCCCCAGGTCCCCACAGAGGTGTGGTGAGGTCTCTGCTCCAAGATAAAGGTGACACCATCTGAAAGCCCTCTTGTTGGTGTCTTTTAAGCCCCAGGCTAGTCCAAACAAATCACAGTTGTTTTTGTTTTTTTAAATTTTTTTATTGAAGTAGAGTTGATTTACAATGTTGTGTGTTAATTTCTGCTGTACAGCAAAGTGACTCAGTTATACACATATATACATTCTTTTTTTTTTTTTGCGGTATGCGGGCCTCTCACTGTTGTGGCCTCTCCTGTTGCAGAGCACAGGCTCTGGACGCGCAGGCTCAGCGGCCATGGCTCACGGGCCCAGCCACTCCGCGGCATGTGGGATCTTCCTGGACCAGGGCACAAACCCGTGTCCCCTGCATCGGCAGGCGGACTCTCAACCACTGCGCCACCAGGGAAGCCCCATATATACATTCTTTTTCATATTCTTTTCCATGATGGTTTATCCCAGGATATTGAATACAGCTCCTGGTGCTATACAGTAGGACCTTGTTTTTTATCCAATCCATACATAATAGCTTCCATCTGCTAAGCCCCAGCCTCCCACTCCATCCCTCCCCCAACCCCCTCCCCCTTGGCAACCACCAGCCTGATCTCTGTGTCTGTGAGTCTGAAGAAATCGCAGTTGTCACCCCTACAGGTGGACGGTCTCTCCTTCCTTCATCTTCAAACCTCCTCCTTGGCCATTTTCTTCGCCCACAGAAGCCCCCTCATCCTCACTCTCAAGCCATCCCAACTTGTCACTCCCTGGCACGAGGACACACTTGGAGTCCCGGAAAGGAACAGCTGGGAGGGGTCTTGGAAGTAAGCCTCCAGCCCCTCCCTCAGGAGATAGTGTGTGAGTGCATCTAGCCCTGAGGCTGTGACTCTCCAAGCCTGCCCCTCTCCTTCCCTGCGGGGACTCTCCCACTGCACCCTCCTGCCCCCTCTCGTCCCGTGGGGCTGCTTCTCCAAAGAGGACCGAATCCTTCATCCGTACCTACCCATCTCCTGGCTGCAAGAACTATGACACTTGAACTCGGTACTTTGCTTTGATGGAAAACTTTTTTTTTTCCACTTAAAAATTTTTTTAACTTAATTTTTATTTTATATTGGAGTTAGTTTCAGGTGTACAGCAAAGTGATTCAGTTCTACACGTAGACATATTCATTCTTTTTCAGATTCTGTTCCCATGTAGGTTATTATGGAATACTGAGTAGAGTTCCCTGTGCTATACAGTAGGTCCTTGTTGGTTATCTATTTTATATCTAGTAGTGTGTGTATGTTAATCCCAAACTCCCAATTTATCCCTCCCTCCCCTCTTTCCCCTTTGGTAACCAGAAGTTTATTTTCAAAGTCTGTGAGTCTGTTTCTGTTTGAACCCAGTACGTCTAAAGCTCATTTTACATGTGACAACTTTGGGATACAGTTTTGATTCCCAAATTATGAGGCTCCCAATTTTAGATGGGACAGATTCATGGCATTAAACCTCATTGAATCACATAGTGAGAAACATGTTTATTTTCTCTGAATTCCTCAAGAGAAGCCTCAAAAAAAAAACAAAAAGAGAAGCCTCAAGTCAGTGCTGATCTGTAGCTAAGTCTTGCTCCATTCCCCTTCAGCCAGGAGTGAGGTTTAGCAGAAGCAGAATCCAGCGAGAGTAAAATCACATCTGATTATTGTTTTGTTCGACTTCATTTTATTTATTTTATGAATGCCTTCTCATATTGACAGTTGGTGCTGGTATTCAAATTGAGCCAGAGGTTAAAGGTTTCCATTTTAAATAATGTTAAAAATAAAGGAAGAGGGGGCTTCCCTGGTGGCGCAGTGGTTGCGAGTCCGCCTGCCGATGCAGGGGACGCAGGTTCGTTCCCCGGTCCGGGAAGATCCCACATGCCGCAGAGCAGCTGGGCCCGTGAGCCATGGCCGCTGGGCCGGCGCATCCGGGGACTGTGCTCCGCAACGGGAGAGGCCACAGCAGTGAGAGGCCCGCGTACCGCAAAATAAATAAATTAAATAAATAAATAAAATAAAGGAAGAGGGACTTCCCTGGCGGTCCAGTGGTTGGGACTTCGCCTTCCATTGTAGGGGTTGCGGGTTCGATCCCTGGTCGGGGAGCTAGGGTCCCGCATGCCTTGGGGCCAAAAAAACAAAACATAAAACTGAAGCAGTGTCGTAACAGATTCAGTAAAGACTTTTAAAAAATGGTCCACATCAAAACAAATCTTAAAAAAAAAATAAAGAAGAATCAACCTAAATAAAACATTAAGTAGATAAAATTTTGGTGACACGGGCTATGGTGCCACACGCACGCACGCACACACAAGGTCCTCCAAGCAGTAGAAACGAGGTTTACAGAACGGTTCACAGTATCTACTGTGGAGGAGGGTGGTTTGGACAATGCAAACCTCTCTTTGGCCTCAGAGGGCATTTCTGTTTACACAGGCCATGAATAGAAACACCTCACAGCATACGTTTTAGTCAGCAAGTATTCTACCCTAGTGGAAATGATTTACTGAAATTTAGACCTCCTCATGAAATCCAGCCCAAACTCTGATTTGGAAAACCAAGAAGTCCTATTTAGTTTCTGCTGTCATTGTACCTGAACCACGCTGACTGCATAATTAGTGACATGTAAAGTTCTTAATTCTCTCTCCTTCTTTCATCCGGGTGTCAGGAGATTGGTTTCCGCTCCTTTGTGCTCACTCACTAAGAATTTGCTGAACTGATTATTCAGTTTGTAATAAGTGAAGGAGGTCACCTTGGTCCATACCTCACTTGCTTCACACCTGCAAAAAAACCGGATCTTCCATGTGTCAGTGTTACTTGACGGGAGAACAGTGAAGTTTCTGTCAATTGAGGTTGTACGTCTGGCAACCAAGAGTGTCCTGTAGGTATTCTTTGCAGGAAAAAATATGTTTGAGGTGACCATAGTGCACAGATTCTCTTAGAGCTTCAAAGTATTTATGACCTGTTATTTTAGATTCTGAGCATATTTGTAGCTCCAGAGGTACAAAAATAAACTACACTTTCTTGGAAAATGTGTGTGTCTGGGATGTAAGAGGAGTTGCAACCTTAAACAAGATTTCCAGGCGTTTACAGTCGAACCATGCCAGTAAAAATATGTTTTCTTAGATGTTAAAATCCTAGGGTGCCCACGTAAATATCCTAAGCAATGTGTGTTACGTGAGCTTCCTTTGCTAATGTGCTTTAGCTTTGAAGGTCTTTAGTTCTGGCTCCTGGGGTGTTAATGTACTACAGGGAAAGTTGAACTCAGACGGCAAGTCTTGTTTGCTGTTCAACACAGTGGATGGTGTGCTTCCCACATTCAAGAGAATTGTTACTAACGGAGGTAAAAGTCACATCACAATTGATGAGGTAAAACTCCTTGCTTGTAATACTCCTAGCAGCGTAGAGGTTTTTGTTGGGCAATGAGAAAAGACAGCAGGTTTACCCATCACTCACTCTTCAATCATCTCTGTCTTAACAAGCACCACTTAATTTTCCGTTCTCTGCAAAGCTGTGTGGGGAGGTGGGTACGCAGAGAGGAGAAGCTGGGGGGAGACCCTGTGCTCATGGAGCCTGAAGCGTGATTTGTTTCATCAGTGTTTCCAAAAAATTCGGGATAAATTGCTTCTTCGGTCAAAATATAACTTTCCAAAAGTTAAAAAACAATACTTATTCAAATATGCAGTAAGCACACGTTGGAGACTTATTTCACTCATTAATGAGGGAAACAGTCAGATGACAAAGCTGGTTCAAAGAAGGATATGAAAAAAATAGGTAGGGAGGGAGGTAAGCAGACAGACAGATAGGGTGATTGGAGAAAAGAATGCTGGAATAAGGTGGCAAAGTTAGACCCAACTGCTTAATGTCCTACAAGGCAATAAAACAATAATCTTTGGTTATATTTCAACCAGGCAGGAATCTTCGCACCTATACTAGGCACATATGATTTATAAGTTACCAGTCTTCTACAATCTTTACAGAGTCAAGGTCCAGTCAATAATAAACAGTAAGTCAAAGGAAGTTACATTTCCCGAGACCGTTAGATGACTCGTGTAAGTCTGTCAGTCAGTGCGGCGTATGCATTGCCCGAGGGAACTTCCTGCAATGATGGAAATATTCTGTACATGCGCTGCCCAGTGTGGTAGCCCCTGCACTTGTGTGGCTGTTGAGCACTTGAAGGGATTAATCTCCAGAATTTACAAGCAGCTCATGAAGGTCAATATCAAAAAAAAACAAAAAAAAACAAAACACAAACAACCCAATCAAAAAGTGGGTACCATTGTAAAGCAATTATACTCCAATAAAGATGTTAAAAAAAAAAAAGAAAAAGTGGGCAGAAGACCTACATAGACATTTCTCCAAATAAGACATACAGATGACCAAAGAGGCGCATGAAAAGATGCTCAACATCACTAGTTATTAGAGAAATGCAAATCAAACTACAATGAGGTATCACCTCACATAGGTCAGAATGGCCATCATCAAAAAGTCTACCAATAGTAAATGCTGCAGAGGGTGTGGAGAAAAGGGAACCCTCCTGCACTGTTGGTGGGAATGTAAATTGGTGCAGCCACTATGGAGGTGCCTTAAAAAGAAACAACCTAGAAATAGAGCTGCCATATGATCAAGCAATCCCACTCCTGGGCGTATATCTGGAGAAAAACATGGTTTGAAAGGATACGTGCACCCCAGTGTTCATTGCAGCACTGTTTAGAGTAGCCAAGACGTGGAAGCAACCTAAATGGCCATCCACAGGTGAATGGATAAAGACGATATGGTACATACATACAGTGCAATATTAGCCATTAAAAAGAATGAAATAATGCCATTTGCAGCAACATGGATGGACCTGGAGATTATCATACTAATTTTATTTAATTTTCGTTATTTAAATAGCCACACGTGATTCGTAGCTATCATATTGGACATCACGGCTCTCACATGCCATTAAATGAGCAGACAATCATTTTTCTGCCTTGTTTCCAATCTTGGATAGTATTTTTCTAAACACTTTGCAAATTAAATCGTGTTTTAAGTATTATCACGAGAGCTAAATATGTAAAAGCATTTGGAGAAGACTCCTTTGGAAAGACCTAATTCTTTCACGAAGCATATAATTTCTTCTGCAAATGGAATGCTTCTTCTATTGGCTTTCTTGACAGTGGACTCACCTGATATTGTTCCGGCCAGCAAGGGAGCCACTTAGGAAGTTAAGCCTGTTTGGAGTGAACCCAACTCTGCATTATGTTTTCCAAGTGAATTCGCTTGGTATTCATTTTCTTTTAGCAAGATAATAACGGGCAAGTCCAGTTTTGATTAAAAGGGGCTTTCTGGTTTGCAGCAAAGGGAGAGAACTGACTATTCATATTTCACAAGGATTTTAAGGCTTAAATCAGTTAAGTTTTCTGCTGCCATCACTTCATTACTCAGAACGAGCGGGCAATGCATTGATAAGGTTGGCTTTGATTTCTCATGAAGCTCAGTAGTTTTGCTTAATTTTCTCATCTTCTTGGTTGCTTGCAGGGGTTTTTCCGCAGAAGTATTCAGAAGAACATGATTTACACTTGTCACCGAGATAAGAACTGTGTTATTAATAAAGTCACCAGGAATCGATGCCAGTACTGTCGACTCCAGAAGTGCTTTGAAGTGGGAATGTCCAAAGAATGTAAGTGGAGTCTCCAAAAAATTCTTTTCTCTTTGCCTTATCTATAAATACGATTGCTCAGCCTCCAAAATCAAGCCGTGGAGGATGTCAGCGTGTGGAATTCAGACGTGACACGAATGATAGTTTGCCAAGGGTAGGTGTCAACAGAGATGACATGGAAATAGAACAACCGTGGGGGTTTTCGGATACAGTTTGAGTGGCAGTTGGTGAAAAGGCAGGCGCTGGGTGTCGTGGACAGCAGGCTTGTATTCCAGAGCGGTTACTAACCAGCTCTGTGTCTCTGAGCCACTGGTAACTGGTCCTAGAGCCACATGGAGACCCTGTTTCCCCATCTCGACAGTAGGAATAAAGAGCTTTGCCTGTGTTGATGAGAATAAAACGAGGCGAGAGGCATGTGGTAATAATGTACCCTTTTTCAGAGGGTCCATCGACCGTGGTAATAATGTACCCGTTTTCAGAGGGGAGGGAGTGTAAAACTTTTGCTGTCGAAGAAACATTTAGAAACTTGGCATGTTGGCATTTTTCCAAACTCGATTCAGCCCCACTCCTCCAAACAATTATTCACTTGATTAATTCAGAAGAGAACATTTGAATAGATTAAAAATGAGTGGTCCGTAATCATCTGCTTGTGGGGCTTTGAATTATACATGCAGAGTACATATACAGGCAGAGTACATACAGCACCAAAAAAGGCACGAAGGGAACAAGAACGTGCCAGGCGCGTGGCCGGGCCCAGGCAGGTGTAAGGAAGACGCAGGGATGTGTGCCGGGTTGGGCGCTCAGTGGAATCGCTGCCCACCTGCCCCCACTACGTCCTGACACTTGAGCATCTGAGTGGGGCACTGGGCGGGGCGCTCTGAGGGGCCCTGGAGATGCTAAGCCACGCCCACTGACCCCTACGAGAGTGAGACGAAAAGCCACAGTCCGACAGCGGGGTTTGAAGGCTTTATGTCGGTTAGACGCTCTTGGATTTTGGAACTGGGATGTGTGGCCATGGGAGCGAGGCCCCTGGAGCCGGGCAGGGCTTCCCTGAGAGTGCGCAGCTGGCTGACGGGAGCTCTGCTGGGAGCTCTGACTTGGGATGTTTCTTGGCAGCCTGCCCAGTGTCTTTCCTGCCCCTCGCCTTTCCTAACTCTGCCCAGGGTTTACGTAGGCTTTTCTACATCTTGGGTTTCTACTCCTCAGGGAAGACATCAGGGTTGGATCCATTCGTTTGACTCAAGCCAGTCAGTATAACCTGTCCCAGCCACAGTCATTGGTTCATGGCGAACGTGTAACCTAGGCTGGTCCGGTGAGAATGAGTTCAAGACTCATGCTCGTGACCCATAAAAGGAAAAAAATGGTAAATCAGACGTCATCAAAATCAGAAAATGTCTGCTGTTCAAATGACACTGTGAAATTAATGACAAGCCAAGCCACAGACGAGGAGAAAATATTCACAAATCAAATATCTGCTAAGGACTTATATGTAGAATATGGAAAACCTCTGAAAATTCAATGATAAGGAAGGAAATAACCCAATTTAAAAAACTAAACTAAACTAAAATTCAAAATTGCCAAGATTATGAAAGACAGACAGAGTGAGACATAACAGCTAAGTGCAAGGCATGATCCTGGTGACCCTGCAGTGGAGGAAGGCTACCTATAAAGGGCATTATTGGGACAGTTATTGAAATTCGAGTATAGGTTGTCAATTAGAATATCACATTGAATCAACTTTGTCCTGACTTGGATCACTGTGCTATTGTTACATAAGAGAACGTTCTTATTCTTGATATGTGCCACTAACTGTCCATGGTCCAAAAGGGCTGTGTGTGTGGGCAGGGGTGGCGGGGGGGAGAGAGAATGAAAGAGAGGAAGAAAATGTGGCAGGATATTAAGACTTATGAATCTGAGTGAAGGGATACACAGTGAAGGAGTTCCTTGTGCTATTCTTGCAACTTTTGAGCAAATTTGAAATTGTATCAAAACAAAATTACTAGAACAAAAGACTCATGCTTAGAATGTTGGGGCAGAAGTGTCCTGCCTTCTGATGCATGTGAACAAGGAGACCCAAGTGTTCTCCAGCCCCAAGGGAGGTCAGCTATAGGACAGAGCAGGCTCTGTGGATGGAAGGATGGAAAGACAGACAGAACTCGGGCCCTGACTGGCATCCTGAGTTGCCGAACCCACCACCCCTGGAACCTCTGCCTCCGGATGGTTTGCTTCTCTCTGCCAAGGACTCATGAAGGCAGTTGAGGCTGGGGTCTTATTCATAATTAAGGTCCCGATGAGCAAGCCTGGGGTCACCAGACAGGGATGCATGCTGGGTATGCCGTCCCTTCTGGGAGGGTCACCTCCTCCAGGTGGTTCTGTTGCCCGCATCTCAGCCAGGTCCTTTGGTCCCCTCCAAACTTTAGAGCTACTGAATGACTCTTTCCTTCCAGATTGAGTTGGTGTAGTACATTCTTGGTTATCGAAGTACTCATAGCTTTGGGACTTTGAAATGGTAAATATTCATGGTGTGTGAAAAAGCATGATACCTAACTGTATGATCTTAATTACATAAACACGGATGCTTAGTTGTGTAAATACAGAAATGAGACCTAGAAGGACACATCAAATGGTAAACTGCTCGGGATTACGGATGACTTTGTTTTCTGCTTCTTGTGTTTTTTGGTTTCCTATTATGCACATGTTAACTTTTAAGAAATAAATGTTATTTTAAAAACCTTTTTTAAAAAATCAATGAATGTGAAGCTTTGAAGCTAATCTTTACGTAGCTCAGTCCCCAAACCCTAGCACTAATGAGAAAAGCATGATATTGCCCTGAAATAGGCAAATTATTTATATGTATAAGCGAGACTCACAGGATTATCGCCCTAACTCCCCATTTTTGGTCTGACATTCTGTAGATGTGGATGTTACGCTGCAGTTCTGTGGGAGAATTTCAGTTCAGGCTAAAATTATAAATGAGTAAGCCAGATGTGGACTGGGGGTAAATCAGTACTTTTGCATTTATTTTGCGTGGGCTGGAGACCCATTTCCTGCTTACATTACTTAAAACCCATATCCTGCTTCTCTGTAAAAACTGGAAAGTTGGTTGCCAATTAAAAAAAATAATGTTTACACCCACAGGAGAACTCTAGTTTCAACCCTCAAGGGACTTGTCACCTTAATTAGATTTAAAAATATAGAAATGGGAAGAAAATGGGATCATTATGCCCAAGTAAACAAAAATAAATATATTTTCTTCAGAAGGAAATTGAAGGGGAAGAAATATCCACTTGGAGTACAGTGACCGAGAGTCTAATAGAAAATTTTTAAAGTTGAAACAGAAGGAAGCAGGAAGATATGAGAATCACTAATCAATTATACCACAGTGCCCACCACTGAAACAAACCCAGGAGTAACAAGAGACTCATAGGACGGTGGAGCATATGAGAATCACTGATCAATTATACCACAGTGCCCACCACTGAAACAAACCCAGGAGTAACAGAGACCCATAGGACGGTGCAGCTGAAAATGGATCTTAGAGACTGATTTTCACTCACCTCTCTCCTTTGACATACGAGTACATCAGGACCCAGAAAGATGAAACGCTCTTCCCAGCAGATCCCCAACTGGCTAAAGACAGAACCAAGCTTACAGCTCACATCTGCCACCTCTGCTTGCCATGCTTCCTTTGCAGCACCAAGATTAGCAAGGTTTGCATTCCATTGGGGCCAGAGGTCATGTCACTTCACGAGTATGTATCAGAACCCTTTGGACGCAAGGGGCAGAAAACCCAGCTCCAACCTGACATAAGCTAAAAAATCAACACATGTCACTGGATGACACGACTGGATCCAAAGGCTCACGTTTGTTTAGGGGGCATTCTCATCGTTCCTCTTCATTTCTCAGAGCTGGTTTGCTTTTTTTGCTGTGTTGGTTTTGTTTCTGGGAAGATTTTCCAAATGGCTAATAAAGATGGCCAACCAATAGCCTACCCGGCAGAAAGAGAGAGCCTCAGATCCTCTGTGAATGCAGGACTTTGGGGTGTTGGGGGCTGAATACGGTGATTGGCTAGTTTGGGATCGTGTGCCCAGCCCCGGACCCACCCAAACCACAAGAGCCAAGGGTGTGGAAGAAGTGTTTCTCGGTGGGAAACCAGAAAGTCAGGAGGCAGAAACAACTTCATGTTCCCCACGAAATATCGTCTCACAGCGCTGTTCCCAGTACGTTCTTATTCTTTATGCTGTGGGGGAAAAGAAAGAAAGAAACCTGATAATCATCCCATGGTAGCCGCTGACATAGAGGCGGTGTTTTCTATGGGCCAGGCACTGCATTAACCTCTTGTAATACTTCATACCATTTGATCGTCATAACAACCCTGTAAGGTAGGTTAGTTATAATTCCTCTCTCCCTCCTTTCCAGCAAGATGTGGAAGCTGAGGCACAGAGAGGTTAACTTACTCAAGGTAACACGGTTGGTAAGGTGCAGCCCTGGGATCTGGGCCCAGGGAGCAACATACACTGCATGCCATAAAAAGCAGCCTTGAAAACTCTGGGTTTTACTGCCAGTGGTTAATAAAACAACAATTACACTCCTTGCTACGTATTAGAGATGTACGCCCTGGAAAATCATGTGCAAATTTAATTTTCATAGATCACATTTGGTTTTAAAAGTATAAGGGGATGTACTGGTAAAAGAAATCCTTTATAGTGTGTCCCATCAGCAAAGCATGATTATTTCTTCATTTTTCTGTTCTGTAAATGCTGGTGGGTATGCCTTATATTTTCCAAGGGCTTTGTACAGTAGGGGAACCTTTTTTGTGGAGGAGTAGCTCTTTGTCAGACCATGGGATTTGAAAGCGGTAACAGTAAGGGGAAAAAAATCGATTTTCAGCTGCATTCTAACAGCAGTACAAAAATTTATGAAGAACTTGGGGAGGAAGCAAAGGAAGTAACACGACTCCCAAGTTGAGTGATGAGCTTCTGCTGGCGGGTGGGAGGCTTGTAACCGTGTCAGGCAAGGAAAGTGTGTAGCAAAGCCCTGAAGTAGGAACAAGGAAAAAAGGATCAACAGTAAACGAAGACACAAAATTTGGGATTGTCAATGAGCTATGCAGACAAGCTTATGTCCGTGATGGGGAGGGAGCCAGTTGAGACCACGCTGCTTGGAGACCACAGGAGCTGACCACACGCATTTGAGTCAGTTACGGAAATCCCAGCGATAGTTCAAGTCTTTCAGCCAGCGATCCTCAGACTTTTAAAAAAGGGTCCAATAGAAAATGTGTCGGCTTTGTGGGCCGTATGATGTCTGTCTCGGTTCCTTAACTCTGCCACAGTAGCACAAACGCAGCAGTAGAAAATAAATGGACAAAGGGGATCTGCCTGTGTGCCGGTACATCTTTATTTACAAAAGCAGGTGTAGGGCTGGGTTTGGCCCGAGGCTTGCAGGGGCTCCCCCAGTGGTGACCTCACCCCCGGCTCGCCCCCGCCCACCGTCCCCTGCTTTCCTCCGACGGACCATCACCCAGCTTCCAGCTGCCCTGGAGCCTGAGGACCCGTGAGCCTCACACCTGCATGCTCCGGCAAAGGCTGTTCCCTGGGGTTGGGTTTCCACTCGTTTGTCCGAGGAACTGCAGGAATTTGCTGAGATGCCATTTGCTCTTGGAAGCCGCCCCCGGACCCCACCCCACACTCCCGGCAGAGTTATGCACTCTTCCCCCTGCGCTCCCGCGGGGCTCTGGACATACGTCCAGGAACCACAAGCTTATAGCGTGAGGCTCCCTGGCTTGATTATAAACTCCTGAACGGCAAGCGTCCTATCTTCCTCACCTTGTAGGCCGAGAAGCTAGCACGATGCTTTCCTCAGCGAAGTCAGAGTGGCCAAGTGGTTTGTTTACTTATTTATTTATTTTTTATTGGAGAATGATTGATTTACCATGTTGTGTGAGTTTCAGGTGTACAGCAAAGTGACTCAGTTATACATATACACATGTCCACTCTTTTTAAGACTCTTTTCCCATATGGGCCGTTACAGAGTGGAGTATTGGTTCCCTGTGCTCTACAGTAGATCCTTATTAGTTATCTATTTTATATATAGTAGTGTGTATATGTCAGTCCCAGTCTCCCAATTTATCCCTCCCCCGACGCTTACCCCGCCCCCCGATAACCATAAGTTTATTTTCTACATCGGTCATTCTATTTCTGTTATGTAAATAAGTTCATTTGTACCATTGTTTAGATTCCACATATAAGGGATGGGTGGTATTTGTCTTTCTCTGTCTGACTGACTTCACTCAGTGTGATAATCTCTGGGTCCTTCCATGTCACTGCAGATGGCATTATTTCATTCTTTTTTATGGCTGAGTAATATTCCAGTGTATATATGTACCACATCTTCTTTATCCATTGCTCTGTGGATGGACATTTAGGTTGCTTCCATGTCCTGGCTACTTTAAACAGTGCTGCAGTGAACATTGGGGTGCATATATATTTTCGAATTATAGTTTTGTCTGGGTATATGCCCAGCAGGGGGATTGCTGGATCATATGGTAGCTCTATTTTCAGTTTTTTAAGGAACCTCCATACTGCTCTCCATAGTGGCTGCACCAATTTACATTCCCACCAACAGTTTACGAGGGTTCCCTTTTCTCCACACCCTCTCCAGCATTTACTGTTTGTAGACTTTTTGATGGTGGCCATTCTGACCGGTGGGAGGTGAGATGCCTCGTTGTAGTTTTGATTTGTATTTCTCTAATACTTAGTGATGTGGCTGTATTAAGAGATGACCAAACCCAGCATCTCCCTAGCTTTACATCGTGAAAAGTTGTCCATGACAGAGCTATTCAGCTGTCACTCACTCACTTCTCTGCTCCAGGCCCAGAACAAGTTATGCACCTTCTCTGGGGCTGTATTTTCTACCTGGATGCGAGGAGCATTACTGTTGACTGACAGCCTGGGCGTGATGTGAGAATTGATGCTTTTCATCCTGTTTAGACAACAGTGTTTCGTCAGTCAGCTGCCTCTTGCCAGTTGCCTCTCCTGGAAGACGTCAGATCTTCTCGTGTGTTTGCTGGGCAGACAGTGCAGCTGAGCAGGCGTCCTGTGTGACTGTGCACGAGAGGCCCGCTGAAGGTGGAGAGGCTGAGGTGGACAAGGGGTGGCCGTGGGATTGTGGCTCCCTCTTGCCAAACCTTGGTGATACCGACCGAGGTTCTTGGCCTCCTCAATCAGTGGAAATTTACTAGAGGCCAGACAAGAAATCCAGGCAAGGCTTTACTGGGGCCCCTGCTGCAGCAGAGGGGAGCGAGAACAAGTAACAGGTTCCCTCGCTCACTTGCCCCCTGATGGGGGGGTGAGCTGGTTCCTTATATGGGGTGAGGGTAGGGGTGGGGCCAGAGGTGTGGCTTAGGTGGTCTGCCCGCCCCTTTGGTGGTGCTGAGTGCATGGGACATGCGCAGTGCCCTGCTTTCGCTCCAGGCACTTCAGAAGTGGCAGCTGGGTTTTGGGTCTTTTTGTTATCTTGTGCATAATTTTGTCCCAGCTGTGCATGCACACAGCTATTTTTAGTCCCTTATAGTTTCTTTGTATTTTGTTGCCGGAGCAGAGTTTGTCCAGGTGCAAGCACTGCAGCAAAGGGTGCCAGGTCCCAGGTCCCAGCCTGTCTCATTGTCAGTGAAGTTGCTCACAGACAAAAAGCAGAGGTGCAGGAACAGGCTGGACTCGGGGGAGGAGAGTGGGATATGAGAACTAGCCTGAACGAAGACTCGTGAGCTGTGATGAAGGGGGAATTGTGGCCCCTGGTGCCTATAACATATGCCGGGTTCCCTGAGCCTCTGGCCTTCAAGGTTGGGCGCCCTCCACCAGTGTCTGTAACAAAAGATGTTAGGGAAGTTACTGAGGCTGTCACCCCCTTCTATTTCTTCTTTCCTTTCTCAAAATCGCTGGCTTTTAATTTACAAAGGACCCTCTTTACATTCTCTTTGAGCTTATATTTATGTAATCCATGCCTTTGAGTGGTAGGCAAAACACGTCTTTTGATTTTGTGTGAGAATGCTGTTCGGTGTTTATTTCACAGCATTTTTTTTTACTATGACAGACAGTTTCATAAGTGCTTTTGTAGAATAGAGCAATTGAATAATCTCTGAATTTAAGAGTCCCTAAGCACTCATTGACAACTTCTCATTTGGGGCATATTGAGCTTAAAAACAGATTTTTATAAAGTCTCTAAATTCCGATTTATACTTTAGATGTGAATGTCCCCATGGGTGGGTTGGATGCCATAAATGTGCTTTGTACGGACACTTAGATACTTCCACGAGAGGCTTTTGTTGTTCTCTTTTTCTCTCATTTCCCCTTTAGTGTTAAACTTACATTAAAACAAACCTTTTGGATTAAAGGCACTTGACCTCAGTTAAAATCACTTTTCTTGGTGCACAAATTATATTGATGTGCTCGTTGGTTCTATGGCTGGATTTTGCTGGCTTAATAACGAGGAGATTCATATTGTCGGTTGCCTTGTGTACTTGGAAAATTACATAAAAATCATCATCAGGTCACGTAATGTCTTTCTCATTTCAGTTTATTTCTTCATTTGTTCCCATGTCGTAGCCCATTACTGTGTTTCTGAGGCTCTGTTTGCTCTGTTCAGCAGAGATGCAGCATTAACCCTGCCTTCTCCCCGCCGCACACAAATCCCCAAAAAGCCCCTCCCCCTCAGCCCCGAATTAAATGAAAGACTAGAAACTTTATATTTTTATACCTAAAAACATCATGGAAGCTGGAAAATAAAAATCTGCTGCCCCATTCCACTGACCACATGTTCATGTTTTCCCACATGTGTCCAAGAGATTAAAAAAAAAAAAAAACCCACCAACAACAGATTGCCTTTGGGCACCTGCAGGCGGTGATGTCCGCGCCGCCGCGGGGCTTGCAGCCCCTTAGCACTCAGGCTGCAAAAGATGTATTCAGATTCCTGCAGCTTTACGAACACATCATCTCCCCACAGCCTGGAAGGGGCACGCTGGGCACGTTGTCACCTTAGAAAAAGGAGACGTTTCCATTATGCAGCAGGACAGAGCAGAGGAAGGAACAAAGGGCTTTGAAGGGAGCCTGAGCTGGGTTCGAATCCGGCCCTGCTCTCGAGCTGTCTCGTCTTGGGCAGGACGCGGGCTTTTGCTGCAGGGCCCGAGCTGAGCCCCAGCGTGGGCAGCCTTGCTGGCGGGTCTCGTGCCTCGGACCCTTCGTGGCACATGGTCGGTTCTACATAAAGGACACCTGTTCTCTTGGGTTTTTCCTCTGCTGCTGACACAGGCTCTGTTCTCTGCTGTCGCTGTCACAGCTGTTTGTTATTTTAATAACTACCGCCTTGGTCCTCCTTCAAGAGGCAAGTGAAGGGCGGAGGCTCTGTTCGTGTTGAATTGTTTACCATGCTGCGGTTTAGATGTATGGCCCCGAATATTATGTCACAGCATTCAGAAGAAAGCTTGCAGACATAGTTTCCAAAATAAATATCCCCCTTCCTTGGCTACTGTAAACTTCGAGGCAGGTGGCTCATCTGCCCGGAGATGCTGGGACATGTAATCAGAGAACGGGACAGGATCCTGGCGTCATGGAACCCTACTCCATGGGGAAAGCTGAACTAGGGTGTTGGAAAGGATGCTCTCCTGCATCGTCAGCTCAAGGTGAGGCCTTGCGGTCTCTCGCGAGGTGCCGAACTCAAGCCAAATTTCCCCCGAGGCAAAGCCCCCTCCCTCCCAGCATTCTCCTTTTTTTGCCCACATGGCACCTTCCATCTCTCTGCATTCTTTTTTTTAAGATTTTTTTGATGTGGGCCATTTTTAAAGTCTTCATTGAATTTGTTACAATATTGCTTCTGTTTTATGTTTTGGGATTTTGGCCACCGCGAGGCATGAGGGTTCTTAGCTCCCTGATCAGGGATCAAACCCACACCCCCTGCATTGCAAGGCGAAGTCTTAACCACCGGACCACCAGGGAAGTCCCTCTCCAAATCCTCTGTCTGGGACTTTGTGGCCTGCCTTTCCCCTGGACCCATATCTCCTTTCTGCCAACCAAATCTTATCACCTTTCGGCCTCTACCCCAGCACTGCCTTTGCCGTCAGCCATATGGGTGATACGAGCACAAAGCGCTTTACCAACAGCAGGGTCTCCCAAGACTTAGAGTCGTCCCATGTGCTGGGTGGGGCAGGAATAGTATTCTGATCCTCCGTGTCCCTGAGATTCAGAGAGGCTGATCCCTGCCTAAGTCACGGTGCTGGCTTCAGCCCACGGGCCCAGTTCCAGCCCCTGGATCTTTCCAAGCTTCACTTCGCTTCTCTAACAGTAAAGTTCTTATGTACATTTAATGTTACAAAGTTTTCTGTATCTTCACCCATCTTTGTCCCCAAGGCACATATTCTATCGTTTACATATATGATTTGATTTGATGTATGTACTAGTTTAATACATTATTTCCCCTAGTGTAAACTCTGCCCACAGTGATGTGAAACATAATTTAGGGAGTGCTGAATAATATCAAATCATACGGTGCTAAAGTTATTCCCTTTTCAGTCAATATTCATTCAGTCTTTTTATTGCCAGGGAGAAAATCCGAGTTTGTTGCTGGTACACCCTTAATTAATACCTCATGAACCTTTGCTCCCCACTGTTTTTAATAGAGAGGACAGGCAACTGTCCCTAGTGAGAAGTTGTATTTATTTCAGAGGTGTGCAAACTTTCTTAAGTGTCCAGATAGGACATATTTTAGGCTCTGCAGGCCACTGGGTATTAGTTGCCTCGATTGCAGCGTGGAAGTTTTATGAAGGAGCATGGCTTTGTTCCAGTAAAACTTTATTTAGTGAAACTTTATTTACAAACAGAGGCAGTTGACCTGAAAACGCTGTCTGTGTTTTACTCTTACCTCCTATTTATGGCCAATGCTACTGGTTTCCCCCGTGTAGTGGTAAAATCAAGTTCTCCAAAATTTATCTAACCAACAAATTAATTTAGGCAGAAATCATCAGAGGGTACTGGCCTGTGAGCATGTGAAAAACCGTGAAGGTAGGTGTGGACTGAAGTTGGAGAAACGGTGGCTTTCTGTGTCAGCTGGTCAAGTGTTCTTGCACCTCGACAGGAACAGAACAGCATCTGGGCAGCTTTGGCCCCTCCAGGGCCCTGGGCCTTGCTAGTTGGTCTGGATCCCCCTGACCTGCCTCTGTCCAGCCCTCTCCCCACCCCGAGCTGTCCCCCCCACCAAAGTGGAGGGTATGGGCCCTGCTTTGCTTGCATCCTTGGGTTCGTCCTGTCCTGGTGCAAGGAGGGGGTCGGTAATGGGTGGATCCGCGGCGGTGGGATTTCAAGCATCCAGACCACCTGGAGCGGCAGCGGGAGACGCCAGGGAGGCCGCCAGGGCGGTTTACTCGCGTCCCTGCCCCTGAAGAGCAGCATCGTGGCGGGAGAACTGACCCGAGGGGCAGCTGCAGTTCAAGCCTCAGCCCAGCCCTTGCTTAGCTCTGTGCCATCTCGGGCAGGTTATCTCACATCTCTGTGCCTGCGCTTCCCGGTCTGGAACACAGAGACAATCGTAGTACCTCCCTCCGATGGCTACTGTGAGGACAAACGGATTAATCTGTGGCCAGGACTAAAGACATTCCTCAGCTAAGTGTTGGCCCTTGGTACTCGCACCCTGCTACGGTAATAACCCAGCCCGGCCCCCGGAGAGCAGCCCGTGTGATCATCAGTACGGCCCTCAGTGTCTGTACAGGACAGCTGACACTCCTCCCAGCCCAGCGGTTCATTTACTCAGAGCAAGGGGCACCCTTCAATGCGACATCTGTCCTTGCCGCTCAGAGCCAGCCCCCATAAAGCAGAGCGCTGGCACTGAGCCCGGTGATCCTGTGCCAGGAGCCACGGCCCTTCGCCACCTGCAGCATCAGCTCCATGTGAGTCGGCGTGGGCGACTCCGTACACACAGCCACTCAGCCTGCCCGCCCGCCCCTTGCTGGCCTCTTGTCCTGCTCCCCAAAGACCCCCACGTGAGCTGCCTCGGGCGGTACTTTCCCCGCCTTCCTCCCCCTCTGTGCTAGCCCACCTCCCTCCTAAGTGTGCCCGTATGCTCCTCCAGCAGCAGGGGCAGGTGGGGGGGGCATTCTCACCTCCCCACAGTGTGACATGCTGGCGGCACCTCTGTTGGGTGACTTTCAATGTCAAACTTGTTTTGAGTTCAGGAGGTAGGTGTGTGTGTGTGTGTGTGTGTGTGTGTGTGTGTGTTTTCTGTATGAAAAACCTAAAGAAGGACATGGATTGTGTGTGAGAGAGAGAGAGAGAGGGAAGGAAAGAGAGAACAACAGGTGTTCCCTTCATGAGCTGGCACGGAGTCTTATTTGGGTCCTCAACTTAATGCCTTGTATTTAAGAGCTAGTTCTGGAATGGATTAGAAGCAAAGGGTACTTGAGAAGTGGAGATTCTGAATCAGGAACTTTGGTCTTCCCAAGAGCTAGAGATTTGAATCAATATAGAGATATACTGAGCCTGGTTTCCCTTTTTTTTTGCCCCCTCCCCTAATTCGCACCCCATAAATACTAGCCTACTGGCCCTTTCATGACACGAAGTCTTGATATCGTATGTTCCGTGGTGGACGCAACCAGATAGAGCTTGTAAATAGGTCCTAACAGAGAAGATTTGCTTTCTCTCAAAACTGTACACACCTAGACACCATATTTCATCCAATCTACAATTTGTTAAGGTGCCCTATAATTTTATGTACCGCTAAAAGGAAAATAGCGCTAATTAAACTAAGACACAGCAAGGATTGTAAGACAGGTGGCAATTTCAGAGAGAGAGAGAAAGAGAGGGAGAAACCAGATCTCAGCCCTGTAAGAAAAGGAAGCGTCTCACATTCTAGGCTGGAAATATCCTATGTTTTCATCTGGAGCTATTTTTCATTCGGCTTTAAATAGATATTGATGGTAAAACCTCAGTGCCCAAAGACAATCCCCAGCACAAGAGCTGGCTGAGTAAGTATGCAAGTACTTCTGAAATAGCCAGCAGAGAGCCCTTTGTTTGGAAACAAATGTCTCTGTGAAAATAGCAACCCGAGATTCGCCTGCAGCCCCTGTGTTCTGGGTGATGAGCGCGGCCCTTTAAGTGTCCTCTCCCCGTGACAGCAATTCTCTGGAGGGTGGCCATCTAAATTGCTCCATAAATCCACGCACACAGTTCAGTCTGGAATTTGCTCTTCCTGGAGTGGGATTGAGCACTTCAACCAGTCTGCCATCGCAGAGTATTAACTATCACAATTAGGTTATTTCTCCCTTTAATACTGGAAAACAAAGAGTTGCTTTGATCTGATTGACTGGATTGATAGAGACAGGTGTCTTTTTAGTGCCGCCCCGAGGAGAGAGCACTCTGTTTCCTCAGAGAAGAGATGTCTTTGCCCCAGATTCACACTTGACTGTTCTAACACTTCACTTCACCAATATACTGTACCTCCGTGATTAAAAAAAAAATTCTGATTGTTTTATTTTCAAAATGATTTTAGGACAGAAATGTCCTGCTTTGACGTTGGAGGATGCAAATCCCCCCTTTTTCTTGGCTTGTTTCTTTTGGAGGTGTTCAACAACATCGTGGGGTCAGACTTATAAACAGTATTTTGATTCAGCAGCATAGTTTAAACCTTAAAATAGAACAGAGGAATTTCACTGGTGTTTCAAAATAGACACGCTCAGGGGGCAGTCATGATATAGTGCTTCCAAAGGAAAAGATGAAAGTTGCTTCTAGGACTTCCCCGGTGGCACAGTGATTAAGAGTCCGCCTGCCAATGCAGGGGACATGGGTTCAAGCCCTGGCCCGGGAAGATCCCACATGCCGCGGAGCAACTAAGCCTGTGCGCCACAACTACTGAGCCTGTGCTCTAGAACCCGTGAGCCATAACCACTGAGCCTGCGAGCCACAACTGCTGAGCCCGTGAGCCACAACTACTGAAGCCCACGCACCTAGAGCCCGTGCTCCGCAACAAGAGAAGCCACCTCAGTGAGAAGCCCACGCGCTGCAACGAAGAGTAGCCCCCGCTCACCGCAACTAGAGAAAGCCCGCCCGTGGCAATGAAGACCCAATGCAGCCAAAAATAAATAACTAAATAAATCTTAAAAAAAAATGTTGCTTCTGGTAAACGCTGTCAACTCCGGGATTTAATGAGGACAGGCAGAGAATCAAGTGCAAACTGTAGTGCTTGAAGGATTCCCACTTTGTGTCCTGGAAGTGGGGGGACAAAGCGCCGGAGCAACTTTGAATGGAAACTTGACTGTGGCACCCTTGGACTTTGAGCTTTCAGAGATGTGAAAATACGCAGCTCCGAGTGTACTCCTGCCCCCAGGAAGGGGGCGTCAGGACCTCCTCCTGTCTCCTGGGCCTGAGGCAGCACTTGGAGACGGCCTTACCCATGTCCCCAGGTTGATGACAGGATCCGGGCCTACAGAACGCAAACCCCAGTGTGTTTTTGCAAGTAGTGCCTTTTTTGTGGCTCTGTGTTCCCGAATAATAGAATTTTATGTCCATCAAATTGAACAGCGGTGCTTTACTCCACCAGGAAGGCTTGCACTCCACCGTTCGTTGCAGCATAGCCAAGACATGGAAGCAACTTAAATATCCATCGACAGATGAATGGATAAAGAAGATGTGGTACATGTATACAATGGAATCAGCCATTCGAAAGAATGAAATAATGCCATTTGCAGCAACATGGACGGACCTAGAGATTGTCATACTGAGTGAAGTAAGCTGGACAGAGAAAGACAAGTATCATATATCGGATATATGTGGAATGTAAAAAATGGTACACATGAACTTATTTACATGACAGAAGTAGAGTGACAGATGTAGAAAATAAACTTATGGCTACCGGGGGGTAAGAGTGGGGGAGGGATAGATTGGGAGATTGGGACTGACATATATATATATCACTATATGTAAAATAGATAACTAATAAGGACCTACTGTATAGCACAGGGAACTCTACTCAATACTCTGTAATGACCTATATGGGGAAAGAATCTAAAAAAGAGTGGACATATGTATACGTGTAACTGAGTCACTTTGCTGTACACCTGAAATGAACACAACATGTGAATCAACTCTACTCCGATAGTAATAATAAAAATGAATAAATAAAAAGGATTAACAATACCAAGTATCGGCGAGATGTGAAGCAGCTGAACTCTCATACGGGGCTGGTGGAAGTCAAAGTCAAAGTCAAGCCCAAGTTTGCAAAACTGTTTGTCAGTATCTACTAATGGTAAACACACCGGTGTGACCCAGGGATCCCACTCCTGGGAAGAGCCTCAGGAGAAGTGAGTGCACGGCCTCCCAAAATACACATACGAATGTTCACAGTGGCTTCGTGCATGAGAGCCCCAAGCGGGAAGCAGCTCCTGCGTTCATCAGCAGTAGAATGTGTAAACCAATTGTGACCTATTCAAATAACGGAAGACGCATAGCAATAGAAAAAGGAACTAATGACTAGTAAGTGAGACAGCATGGGTGAATCTCACAGACACAATGTTGAATAAAAGGACTCAGAATAAAAGAGAATATTCTGGATAGTTCCATCTGGATAAAGATCTTAAATGAACGAAATTAATCCAGGTGCTAGAGATGACAGTGGTGGTTACCCCAGGACTCTTGTGGATGCTCGATGTCCTAAACATTGATTGGGTGTGTACATAGCTGTACGTGTATTGTTTTACCTCCATCACAAAGAAAAAAAGGCTGAAATGTGGAAGTAGGGTTGGAGAGGGCCCTGGATGGCCAGTCCTTCCTGTGCATAGAGACATTATCGCAGATGAGAAGTGCAACGTCCTCTTCTTAGAAGCAGCCTACGTGTCCATTGACAGAGGAGTGGAGAAAGAAGATGTGGTATCAGTACACGTACACAATGGAATATTACCCAGCCATAAAAAGAATGAAATCATGCCATTTAAAGCAACACGGATGGACCTAGAGATTATCATACTGAGTGAAGTAAGTCAGAGAAAGACAAATACCGTATGATATCACTCACATGGGATCTAATTTTGTAAAAATGACGTCAATGAACTTATTTACAAAACAGAAACAGACTCACAGCTTTCAAAAACAAACTTATGGTTACCAAAGGGGAGACGCGGTAGGGGGAGGGATAAATGAGGAATTTGGGATTAACATATACACAGTAATAAATATAAAATAGATAACCAACAAGGACCTACTGTATAGCACAGGGAACTCTGCTCGATGTTCTGTATTAACCTATACGGGGAAAGAATGAAAAAGAATGGATCTATGTATATGTATAACTGAATCACTTATCTGTACACCTGAAACTAACACAACATTATAAATCAACTGCAAGATGAAATAAAAAACGAGAAGGAGAAGAAGAATCCTCCGCCCTATAAGACACTAACGTTTCTTCAGGAGTTGTTTAGGCCTCTCCGCCTTTGCCTTTTCCTCCAATTTGGGACCTTTTTCACTTGCAGCTCTGAACACTTCTGGAGCACCAGAGGTGGGATGTTATCCCTGATTTACTCTCAGTCCTCTGAGGATGGTTATGTAACACCTCTAATCTCATCAACCCAGCTAACCAGCTTTTCCCTTTGGTGCCATGCACTGCAAATTAATAGCCCATGGATCCATTTACAGCTTGTTGTGTTTTGGAAAACTATTTCAGCCATCAGATAATAAACAGCTTAAGAAGAACTGTTATTTTTTTAATGTTAAATTATCAGTAGTGTCCAGTAAATTCCTCTCAGGAATGTAATGTAATCCAAATGTGATTTATGAGCCAGTGTTGATTCTAGTTTAATAATTAGTTGCTATCCCTTTTTTCCATGAACCAGATTTTTTTTTCCATAAAAAAAAATCAAAAGATGTCTTTTCATTTTGATTCATCCACTAAAGGCAAATGGGACTTTAAATGCGTAGGTAATCAGATTGACATTGGTTTACAGGAGTTAACAAGAAGGTGTGGCTGGTAGAATAGACAACCTACAGGTTTTTTTACGGCCACCAGAGTAGTTTCTCTGTGAGGCTGTTCACATTTAAAGAAAAAGTTCTGGATTTACAGAAAGCCCATCTTAATTTCCTTGTCCTTTTTATTATTTTTTTGAATGTTTAATATATATTAATGACAGAAGAGAAAATAGTAAAAATGACAAACCCTGTCCTAATACCAGTTGGCAGAATATGAAGAATTAATTCAGCTTCTGAAATTTAAACATAAAGAGATAGACTTTGTGGTCTAGTATGTTGGCGTATTAAAAATTTGATTCAGGATATGGAATATCACATATCAAAACTAATGGAAGTTTTATGTCGCCCCAACCCTTTTTATAGAGATATACTTCTCTCTCAATGCCGTCTTCAAAGAATGCAAGGGAGTTTACAAAAGTATCGTTAAAAAAAAAAGATTACAGCTCAACAGTAAAAAGGCAACGTAATTGAAAAGAGGACAATGGATTTGCATAGACGTTTCACCAAAGAAGGTACACACATGGCCAATCAGCACACAGAATGACACTCAGTATGTTTATTAGTCGTCTGGGAAGTGCAGATCAAAATCGGTGCGTTAACCGCTTCACACCCACATCAAAACGATAAACAGTAACAAGTGCCGGCAAAGACAGGCAGAAATTTGAACCTTTACACACGGCTGGCGGGACTGTAACATGACGCAGCCACTTTGGAAAATAGTTCGGCAGTTCCCAAAAAGTTAAACGTAGGGTTACCGTGTCACCCATCATTTCTATTCCAGGTATGTACTTGGGTAAAATGAAAACATGTGCCCCGCAAAGACTTGACAGAAATGTTCATTGCAGCATTATTCATAGCAGCCCCAAAGTGAAAACAACCCAAACGTCTGCCAGTTGATGAAGAGACAAAAAATGTGGTCTCTCCATACAGTGGAATGTTAATCAGGCATAAAATGTAGTGAAGTACTGGCGCATGGTACAACACGGATGGCCCTTGGAAATATTATGCCAAGTGAACGAAGCCAGACACAAAGGCTACATAATGTATGAAATCACCCAGGTAAAAAGTCCAGAATAGGAAATCCACAGAGACAGGAGGAGAGAATAGATACCTGTATAACTGATCACTTGCTGTACATCTGAAACTATTATAACATAACACTGTAAATCAACTATACTTGAATTTTTAAACATTTTTTAAATTAAAAATTGAAACGTAAAGACAGAAGGTATACGAGGAGTGGCCAGAGGCTGGAGCAATGGGGCAATGGGGAGTGGGTGCTAATGGGTTTCTTTTTAGGGTTGGTAGTATTACAACTTTGTGGATATATCAAAAACCACCGAATCACACACTTTAAAAGGTCAGTTTTATAGTATGTGAATTATATATCAATTTTTTTAAATGACAGGATTTTTTATTTTTTTGCGGTACGCGGGCCTCTCACTGTTGTGGCCTCTCCCGTTACGGAGCACAGGCTCCGGACGCGCAGGCCCAGCGGCCGTGGCTCACGGGCCCAGCCGCTCCGCGGCACGTGGGATCTTCCCGGACCGGGGCACGAACCCGCGTCCCCTGCATCGGCAGGCGGACTCTCAACCACTGCGCCACCAGGGAAGCCCTAAATGACAGGATTTTTAAATGTTATGCAGAATGACTTAAGGGAAAATAGGAGAAACCTTGGAGTCAGATTAGTGCAGTGGGGTGCGTGCAGCCTAGACAAGGGTTCTGGTGACCTTAGTTCTGGTGAGACTAGTGGAGCAATAAAGGGATGCGGTCAGTGGCAGGGTCCTTGGCATCCACGAGATGAAAACAGCCTCATTGTTCAGCAGAATCTCACGTTTTCCAGATAGTGATGTTAGAGACGAATGACTCCATGGGGTTCTTCTCAAGAGGGTCCTGGGAGGTGTTCTTTAGGATGTCCTTGACATTTTTCGTTGTTCTTCCTTGGGACACCCCTCCATGTAGTTAAAGCTCATCTGTTTTCCAAATTGGAATCAAAAGGGCATAGAAGGGCAAGGCAATCTTTATGACCCTACACCCCAAAAGAAATAACTGGACACGACATTGAAGGTAGCAAGATAAAGACTGTCTGTCACACAAAACACAAAGCAGGGGTCATCTCCTCCCCTCGTTCCCTGTCAGATTTTATCATTTAAAACTCTCTCCTCCAAATCCTGCCTTTCTGGATGTCTCCTCAGTTTTGTTTGACTTCCCTTTCTCAGGCAAAAAACTACTATATTTTAGAATGTTTTTCTCTTTATTAAGGTATAATATGCGTATCTTAACGGTACAGATCTTATGTACTATGTAGTAAGTTTTGATAAAGGTAAACGTCCTTCTAGCCACCTTCCGAGTCAAGATATTAGAAAGGGACTGTGTGGACCTTCTGGGGTTGGAACATTCCGCATCTTGATTTGGGTGCTGATTACACTTAACGTAACTGTTCTGACGTCTGTCACCAGAGATGAGTTTTGCCTGTTGAACTTCCTGTGCGTGGAATCATACAGTCTGCACTCTTCATGTCTGGTGCCCTTCATCCGTCATTATGTTTGCAGGATTTTTCCATGTTGGTGCATGTGTTGGTTATTTGCTCCTTGTTTTGCTGAGTGGGATTCCATTTGCTGGATGGGCAGTTCTCACCTTATTGGGTATTTGGGTTGCTTTCAGTTTGGGGCTACTATGAATAAAACTGCCATGAGCCTCCTTGTACATGCTTTGTGGGGGACATAGACACTTACTTCTGTTAGGTAAATACTCAAGAGTAGAGTTAGTGGGTCATAAGGATGCATGTGTTTAATTTTGTAAAAAGTGACCAGTTTTCCAAGGTGTTTTTACCTACAATTTCACACTCCATCAGCGATGTATTCTTACCAAACCTTGATATTTCAGTCTTTTTAATTTTAGACATCTACTAGGTATGAAGTGATATCTCATTGTGGTTTTAGTTTGCATTTTCATGATCACTAATGATATTACATTGCTTTTTAATTTAACAAAAGCTCAATCTGTTGTTGTTTTTTTAATTTTTAAAATTTATTTATTATTCTTGGGTTTTCATTGTGGTGCACGGGCTTCTCATTCTGGTGGCTTCTCTTGTGGAGCACGGGCTCTAGGCACGCAGGCTTCAGTAGCTGTGGCACACGGGCTCAGTACTTGTGGCTCGCAGGCTCTAGAGCGCAGGCTCAGTACTTGTGGCGCACAGGCTTAGCTGCTCTGCGGCATGTGGCATCTTCCCAGACCAGGGCTTGAACCCATGTTCCCTGCATTGGCAGGCAGATTCTTAACCGCTGAGCCACCAGGGAAGTCCCAATCTGTTGTTAAGTTATAAAAGATAAAATAAAATTTTGCACGTTTTGATCTCATAGTTGTTAAAACAAAGTTTGGAAGATATTGCTCAAAATGTTAAAAGCTATTGTTATATTCTTGTTTGAACTTATCTGTATTTTTATTTTATTGTGTAACGTCAGGGTACATTTGTTAGTCATGTGAGGGGAAAAGAAGAAAAACTTGTTTTTTAAATTCTTATTTTATATCAGAGCATAATTGATTAACAATGTTGTGTTAGTTTCAGGTGTACAGCTAAGTGATTCAGTTATACAGATACATGTATCTATTCGTTTTCAAATTCTTTTCCCATATCGGTTATTCACAAAGTACTGAGCAGAGTTCCCTGTGCTATACCGTAGGTCCTTGTTAGTTATCTGTTTTAGAAGAAAGGCTTTTCTTTGACAAAAAAGAAGAGGTTAATTCTTTGACTGAGGTAGAACTTCCGTTTTCCTAATTGTCTAATACTTCAGGCAAAGTAACGTTGGGTATTGACAATGCTTTAGGTGGAAAATGGTTGAGAAGATAGATGCTAATACAGTTTTGCATTTGTCTGTTTCCCCAGGGAGAAATAAACCTATTCTTGGACATTTAGACGTCTTGATATCTAAGGATTACATCCATATTTCCCTCAGTTTAATAGACCACAAACCTAGGGGTCAGCAAACTTAAGCCTGTGAGTCAAATCTGGCCTGCTGCCTGTTTTTATCAATAAAGTTTTATTGGAACACAGCCACATATATTCATTTACATATCATCTACGGCTTCTTCCTCGCTCTAACAGCAGAGTTGAGTAGTTGCAACGGAGACCATGTAGCCCATGAAGCCTAAAGTATATACTGTCTGGCCCTTTACGGAAGGAGTTTGCCAGCCCCTGCCATAATCCATTCACTCTTCCTATGTTTTCTAAATTCAAACACCAGTCATGAGAGTTTAGTTCCATGCCAAACACATGTGCAATTTGTAACTGCACCTTCATTTCTATCCAATAAGCTACTCAGCGGTTATGTGCCTTACAATCATGTCTTGATAATTCAGTAAGGACCATATCTAATTTCAACTTCAGACTGAAAATTCATAAACAAATCCTCTCCCAGCAACACCCCGAAAATCCTTTCATGTTAGGCGCAGGAAAAATACAAGGGTTTTGTCCTGGATAGAAATGCAGCTGACTATAAACGTGTGTAATTTTTTTAAGCACACACAGATGAGAATGTTAACGTCCAACTGATAACTCTTCTTTATCTAAAAGAGAATTATCCAAAAGAAGTAGTGACCGTGAATAATGAATGAGCTTGATTTTCTTGTCTAGGAATTGGCTCTGAAAGCAGTTCTAGAAGGAGAGAAAATGATTGTAAGTAGTGGCTCCAAAGCTGGGACGGGTAGCATCCTGGGATTACTGCTCTTTGTCTAAAGGGTCACACATTGTATTAAACCTCATACACTATAAAGAGTGAAATGCTTTAACATTTACATCAACTCAAGACAGACTTATTACCCTTCACCGTTTATAAACCACCAAAGAGGAACTTAAAACATATACAGGTCAATAAACTAGCGCGGTGTCCTGGACCATTTTAAAGATGCACCCAAGGCAGAAAAACACCACTGCGTCTATTTTTGTATCTCTTAATATGAAGATATTCATTCCTATCCTTTCCACGTCTAAGAGAGTTTGTGAGACCAAAATATCGGGAGTACGAAAAAACTGTGAAAGCGCCTTGACAAATCAAAATGCTTGAGAAGGAGAAGATGTAAGTAAGTGTGGCTCATTTTACTGGTCCAAGACTGCAGAAGAACCTTTGTCTGGGACTCTCCACATCAGGGGACAGGGCATTACTTTCCACCTGGAATCCACATCTCCCGCGACACCCCATCTGCACAACGCACAGCCCGCCTGCTGCGGAGAAATGACCTCTGTGTGTATTCCTATCCCAGAAGAACTTCCCCGACCTACTTCGCTTTCAGACTTCGCTCCTCTGAAAGATGCAACCATCTTCCTCAGAGTTTCCTCCCCTCACCTGCAGACTCATCACCGAGCTCAGTGCGTCAGGGGTGGATCTGCACGTGCACTTTGCTGCTGCAGGGAGCTGCTGCTGCTTCTCCATTATTCCTGGTGCCTCTGACAGTTTCTAGGATGTCTGAGGGGAAAAAAAAAAAAACAAGAAATGAGAGCCACAGGGGCTTTGGTTCTGCTGGACTGTAATTCATGAATGAATAGAGAAGAGAGCCACGCAGCAGGCCTGCCTCTGGGCTCCCTGGTCGAGTGTAATAGCCGTCTGTTAACACACCCAGAAGCCCATAGGTAAGACCTAGGGGCCGGCCGCGCTCCTCACTAGGTGGGAGACCTGCGCAACTCACCTGCCCTCTCTGGGTGTCACGCATCCGCCAGACACGGGCGTGGAAGCAGCGATTAGTAGCATCCCTTCCAGGCATCCCACGAGCTGAGACAATAGGCTTGTAACGTGCCTTTCATGAGAGTCGGCCAGACCTTGTCGTGGAAAATCATATTTACTTCCAGGACACAATTACAGTGAAGCCTCATTCGGACCGTGCTCGGCTCCAGTGAAGTAGACAGACAGTTGTTGAAGTGGTTTAACGACGTGCCGGGATTGACTTTCCTCTCTGCGATTTCTTCGTGTGTCACCTTTCTGGGGGGAATCTCTGAACGTTCCTATCATGGCGTGTTCTGAAAGCGTCTCATCATTGGAGAGATGGACCCCCTAGATACAAAGAGGTTAATTACCTTGTCTAAGAAAATATGCCATACAAAATACTTCAAGCAGAAGTGGTCCAGAGAAGGAGCTATCCGCTTGGCGTGCGAAATGAGAGAAGTGAAGCTGTAATTGTGCCCTCCTAAATCTCTAGGGATCTAGCATGAACGTGTAGATTTAAAAATCCATGAGAAGATGTGTACTTGCTCCATCCCTACCTGTCCCTAGACTGTAGGTGGGAGGGGAGAAACAGAGAGAACGGGGGCAAACAAGCCACCGGTGGGGACAGGGCTCCCGGCACATCTGTGAGTGGGTGCACTACACACCCGTCCCTACACCCCAAGTCCCAAGCGACTTCCCATCCTTACGTGTAAAGGGTTCTTCACTTCACTGTAAGGTTTTCTTTATAGTCCCATGAATATAGGAGTTCCCGGGGAAAGGTGGCATTTTAAATCACTTTTTGATACCTTTGAGGAAATAAGTGTTGGCTTCCGTCAAACTTGGCAGAGGGAGGAGGGAAGGTGTGTGTGTGCTTTGGGGCAGGAGCGAAGGTGGAGAACGCTGGGAGGGTCTGGCCCAGCATGAGCCGTGGCGCAGAATTCCCATCTGACAAGGCATCCCTGGGGAAGTGAGAGGTCTGCGATCCTCCCAGAGACCCCACCCCAGTGTTTTCGTTCCTGAGGCGCCCCTGTCCTGCCCCTGTCACCCACGCCTGTAGGGGACTCTGAGATGCGTTGGGTATTATGGCTTATGGCCCTAGATTCTGGGCTCCACCTCTGTCCGTAGAGCAGGGCACCCAAGCTGATTGGTCTCCAAGTTCCCATCCAGGGCACGGCCCCAGTAAGCCCTGGGTTAGGAACCCATGAACACGTGGTCAGAATCCGGTTCACATGTTCTACGTTTTTATGGTGGTGTCTAGAAAGTTCTCATGTTCACCAGAGCTCATATTTAAGACAAGGAAATGTTTCACTTGCTGACAGCATTGCTCAAAAATCCAGTACGTGACACAGGGCTCTCACAATAAACATGTACCTGAATGTATTGAGAATAGCTTCCAGTAGGTTCTGCAGACGTATCAGAAGCATTATCTCTTTACATATGAGAAGTTGAGGGAATGTCTGCATAAGGGCATTGTTCTCTGTCCTTGTTTCTACCTGATTTCTTGATTTCTGGCCTCTTGCAGGATAAGTCCTTATACATAGGAAGACTTTTTTTCCCCAGATGTAGAGTGGGGTAATCACTGTTTAAATGAAGTGTGGGGTAAGTTTTTTTGTAAAGTGAATGATCCTTTTATAACACAAGCAATCACCTTCAGGTAGTTGGATCTTGGCAAGTTTCATGTGAAACAGTAAGGGAGAGACTGAAAGCTCCTGTTTAATGACTCAGGAATATAAGATTTGTAGAACTGAAATGACTTGTCCAATGTCAATGGCTAACCATGGTTGCGCCAGAAGTAGAACCCGGGCGTCCTGATTCTGAGGGGAGGGCCCTTATTACCATAGCATCCTTCTCTTGGGAGAGCATTTTCACCAGTTGAGCTGAACAAACTACAGATTAGGAGCTTCTAGAAGTCAGGGGCCATGTCTACCCCACGCATAGTATGTAGTGCCCTCAAAAAATGCTTAACAAGTGCTTTGTGAAAATGATGAGAAAACAGCTTACCTATCACTTCCCTGTTGAATAGAGCATCAGCCCTCACTCACTTCCAGAATTAAAAGGGGGAAAGAGTAACACTAAAACTTCTGCAGTGATTTTTACAAACTCTTTTTCTTTTGTACAGGACCTATTAGTAACATTGCATAATTTTTAAAATGAGCCGGTTTTAGCAGTAGCAGTTAGGGGGGAAGAAAATGTCTTATTCCCATTCCCATAAAATGTACAATTTGAAAACTGCCTCTTAAAGAGTTCTAGCATTCCATCCTACCGGCAGTGCCTAAGGCTGGTGCGCATTTAATATTCTGTGGGGTTTTGCTGCTGTGCCCTCAATGCGGAAGACGTCGTTCATTGCAGCTAGGAGGGAATGTGTTTAAAATGTCACAGGAAGTCTTTTGAGGCATCTGAGAAGCATCTTGCAGTGAGAGCTAAACTGCCGCCTTTCCCTTCTCACTGCGCGGCTGATGCAAACACTGCTTTTGGGCGAGTGTGAGGTGGGATGCCCGCCTGCCTTTTCTGCTGGAGTCAGATGCACAACCAAAGCAGGGTGACCTACTTCTGTTACCACGGTACCCAGCATAAACGCTCATTTTAAACGAGCTCCTTGAAAAAGCAGGTTGCACAAAAGGTAAAGTGCATGCGTAGTTTTAAGGTCTCTTTAGTCAAGGTGTTGGCCTGAAAAAGAAGATCAAAGGATAATTTAATCAGAACTTTTTTCCTGTAGGAATTAGGGTTAGGTTTGAAACGTACCAGCAGTCACGCTCTTTCCACCATCTTTTCCATCTTGGTTGGAATAAAGATGAGTCTCTTAAGCAATGTGGTACAAGCCTTTTTCATCTCATAAAAGTAAAGATTAAACCCACAGACTAGCAAATACCTTCAAAAGAAGGCTTTTCTCTCTCCGTCTCTCTCTCCATTTTGAAAAGGTTTGCATCTATGGCTCTGGGAATACAATGGGAAATTATGCTCGATGTGGAAGGTTTTTAAATTTTCAGTTTATATCACAACTTGATAAAGTGTTCTGACAAAGCACTACAAAATTTTACACACGTACTTGCAGTGTTAAACGGATGGGGGAACAAAGGAGGGGAAAAAACCACCCAAAGATCTTTCTATCGTGAGAATAAAATTCCCAGGATGCTGGGTTATCCTGTTCGCCTTGGAGGAAAATGCCCAATATTCGCTTGAAGGCAAAAACAAGATAAGCACAATTAAAACCTCGTTTCATTTTGAGGTGCGAGGCAGAGGACAGAAAGGGTAGAGAGCTGGCGTGGAGGTGGAGAGAGGATGCAGATTGCATGCTAAGTGTCACCAGGCTGCCTGTCCCGTGTCCTCAGTAGCAAGCTCCTTGAGGTCGGGAATTTTACCTTCACTGGCTTCATAGACCCCTCAGTAAGTACACTTTCTGGTTCGTGCCTTCATGAGCTCACTCAATTATTCACGTATTTCCTGAATATTTACCATTTGGTCTTTCAACAACAAATATTTATTGCGTGCCTGCCATCTGCCAGATGCGGTTTCAGGCACCGAATGTCCACACTGAGGACAGTCCCTGACGTCATGGAGCGTTCTTTGGTGGAGGCGGGGAGAGGGTAGACAGAAGTAAGTGATTAGCAGCTTGACGGAATGTGCCGGGTGGTCCCCACTGCTTAGAACTGTGTTGTGTGATACATATGGCTGCCGAGCACTTGAAATGTAAAGAGAGACGTTAAGCAGAGGGTTATGGGGCTGGCGGGGGTTATTTGATAAAGGATGGTCAGGGAACGTCTGTGTGGCAAGAGAACGTTTGGGCAGGGATGTAAAGGAAGTAAGCAAGTGAGGCAGGTGGATGTCAGGGCAGGACTGTTCCAGGCAGAGGAGCGGCAGGCGCCAGGCTCTGTGCTACCTGCTGAGAGCTGCGTGGTAAACGAAGCACAGTCACGGTCCATGCTCTTAGAGCTTTCAGTCTACGGGTCAGGTAGACATGAAACTAGGTGGCCCAAAATGCGTACGTATAGTTGAAAATCAAGCTATGATAGAAAATAAGTAGGAGAAGGGCCTTAGAATTGGCTGATGAGAGAAGACCTCAGTGAGGAGGTGTGAAGTCTGAGAAGGAGCTGACCGTGCATATGGCCGGCAGGATGGGGGGTGGTACCGACTGTGGGAACAGCGTGGGAGAAGGTCTCGAGGCTGGAATAAGTCTGTCTTCTGGGAACCCAGATGACCACTGGGGCTGGGCATAGCGATTAAGGGGAGGAGTGGTCCAACATGCCATCTGAGAGGAAGCCAGGGGCCAGATTGGCAGGCTCTTGTAGCCCATCTGAAGGAGTTTGATTTCGTTCTCAGTGTCCTGAGGCCCCCCTGGTAAGTGATCAACATGGAATGACATGGTCACATTTCTGGTTTTAAAATATCGACTGCTTGGTCTCCTGTGTGGGAACTGGGTGGGGAGGGGCTGGGAAGGAAAGTGAGGAGACTAGCTAAGCATAGGTGAGAGAGGATGATTTGGAATGAGATGGTGACAGTGGAGATAAAAGTGAAAAATAAAATTCGAAAATAAAGAGAAGTGTGTGGATTTTGATAAATAAATTGGGTATAGAACCGACATGACAGCCCATAAAAGGCACATGGGGAATGTTAGATGAACTAGATGGGTGGATGGATGGCTGGCTGGATGGATGGATGAGTAGGTGGGTGGAAGGATGGGGGGAGTGGATGGACAGATGGATGGATGGATGGATGGATGGTTGGATGGACAGGTGACTGGGTGGGTGGAAGGATCGTTGGGGGTGGATGGATGGATGGATGGATAGGTGAGGGGGTGGGTGGAAGCATGGAACGGGGGATAGATGGATGGGATGCTAATTCTCTGGCCTTCAGTACAGTTCTGGCAGACCAATCTCAATCTTTAACAGGGTGATATCTAAGCTGGTTCCTAGAAATGTTCTCCTTCCACAGGTGGGTCCCTAGTTTCCTATGATTCCTCACTCATGCTTTTAGTGATGGAGTTCTGCTGGTGAAGGAATTGCATCATTTATCAATGATCTTATCAGAAAACCCTGTTTGTGGTTAAGCAGGCAACTGGTGGTGGTCCTGTGTGTGTAATAACCTGGGAGCAAGGGGTGGAGGCTTGCACTGGGCCAGGCAGTGTGCTGATGTTCTCATACGATACTTCAGTTAGTCCTCAGGACTGCCCTGTGAGGTGACACCACCCAGCCACCTGTACAGACGGATTTGCAACCTGAAGCTTAGAGAAGGCAGGTCACTTGCTTGAGGTCACAGTGGGTCAGTGGCAGGAGTGATTTCCTCCCAGATGCAGATGTACAGTTGAGAACGTCCAGGTCTGTTCCAACCAGCCAGCCCTCCAAATTCTGGGCCTCCGTGGTAAGGTAGTGGCCACAGTTTTGCACCTCAGCTCTAAACACTCACTATTCGAGCATCATTCCTCACTGAGGCAAAGGCTCTGGAGATTCCCTGGGAGGCACCTGCCTGTGTAAACCCAGTGGTGGACCCTTGGCTGCGACTTGATTTGCTCCCAGGAAGACTAGCTGGGAAGACTTTGATTGAGAAGCACTGAAAACAGTAGTGAAAAATCAGTGTGTTTCAAATGAACCAGTTCCCTTTAGGATGGACGTCAGCCGTGGGCTCCATTCCAACTCCAGCTGTCTGTGGACTGGAGTTTCCTTAAGTACAACGTGAAGCTAAGGCGACCTCAGGGGTGTGTAGTGAGAGGGTTGGCTTGTACAGGAAGCATTTAGTCCAGAACCTTGCAAGCGCAGGGTAAGTGGAACAAAGGACAGCTCTGTTGCCAACCAGGGTTCTTGGCTTCCTTAATCAAGAGAAACTGATCAGAGGCCAGACAAGAAATCCAGGCAAGGCTTTATTGGGGCCCCTGCTGCCGCAGAGGGGAGCGAGAACAAGTAACAGGTTCCCTCGCTCGCTCCCCAAGTTGCCGGGGAAGGCGAGCTGGTTCCTTATATGGGGGGAGGGGAGGGGTGTGTCCAGGGCTCAGGCCAGAGGTGTGGCTTAGGTGGTCTGCCCACCCCCTTTGGTGGTGCTGAGTGCAGGGGGCATGCGCAAGTGCCCTGCTTTTGCTCCTGAGCCCCTGCTTTTGCTTCCAGCTCTTCAGAAGTGGCAGTTGGGCTCTTTGGTCTTTTTGTATATTGTTGTCCATAATTTTGCCCCAACTGTGCATGCACACAGTTATTTTTAGTCCCTTATAGTTTCTTTGTATTCTGTACCTGGAGATGTTTGTCCAGGTGCAAGCCCTGCAGCAAAGGGGCCCAGGTCCCAGGTCCCAGCCTGTCTCATTACCCTTATGTCTCAAGGCAAGGGGAGCTTTTTTGAAGGCAGCTAGATGTTCTTGGCATTCCTTGAACAAACCAAAATGTGATGATTGCTCCTTGAGGGAATAAAAATTAACTGCAGGTCATTAGCTTGGCCTCCACAGAACTTCAGAGGGAAAACAACCAGTTCACTCCATAAACCTCAGGAGGAAAGCCTTTCCCCCCAGATTTCTCACTTTTGTTTCCTTCCCTCCGTCTTCCCCATTCAAAGCCTCATGCGCGCTGCCACAGCTGCAGCTCCAAGTCCCCTCACCAAGCCAGGCGGGAGGCCTGCAGAGGAGATGCCCATGGGCTGAGCCAGAAGCCTCAGGAAAATGCTTGCCAAACACTGAAGTTTGGGGGCTTCCCTGGTGGCTCAGTGGTTAAGAATCTGCCTGCCAATGCAGGGGACACGGGTTCGAGCCCTGGTCCGGGAAGCTCCCACATGCCGTGGAGCAACTAAGCCCGTGTGCCACAACTACTGAGCCTGCGCTCTAGAGCCCGCGAGCCACAACTACTGAGCCCGCGCGCCACAGCTACTGAAGCCCGCGCGCGTAGAGCCCGTGCCCCGCAACCATAGAAGCCACCGCAATGAGAAGTGCACGCAGCAACGAAGACCCAACGCAGCCACAAATAATTAATTTTTTTTTAAGAAAAGCATGAGCTGCTGAGCTTATTGCAAATTCTAAATATTAAAGAAGAAAACACTGATGTTTGACTAATCGGTCACGTCCGGGGCGTTGGCACCAGGAGAGAAGAAAGTAAAGAGGCTGGTGGATGTGGAAAAAGGAGGGGATGGACCTGAGCGAGGCATGGAGGTCCTGGAGGAAGGACCTGGCCGACGTGGGGCTCAGAGTGTCGGTCAGATTGCTTTGAACTGGTCCACTGACACCCCAAGGTCTAGAGGGCCGTGCCCGGGTCCCGGAGTCAACTTGGGGTGGGGTGGGGACTGGACTGCAAGGCAGGCTCCTTCCAGCTTAGTTCTGTCTGGAGAAGGACTGGGAGAGGGGCGGGCTGGCTCCCTGCCCCATGGTTCCTCCCTGGGCACCCCAGTCCATCAGACAGACCTGTCTCTCCCTGCCCTCCTCCTGTGAGCGCCCCCTCACCTCTCTGGGCCTTCATCTCCCCCTGCTGGGGAGGCGGGGGTCCTGCCATGTAGAATAACCCAGCCCAACCCCTCCCAAAGGGAGCCAGCAACTCTTAGGAGGTAGGCTTTCTTCTTAAAATGGACACATGAAGACGCCCCTCATTAGCAATGATCTAATCTCTTCACCGTAGAGTTTTCTGTCCTTCAGGTTTGTCAGCCACGTCGTTCTCTCTTATTGTCTCTCGGTCACCGTGGTCTTTCTGAAGCCAAAAAACAAGCCACTCATGACTCTCCTGCTGGAAATGGTGCTACAGGATGACGAGATGAGAAGTAATTGGAATATTATTCACGGGAGGGGGACTGGCTGCAGCACATTTCAAAACGAATTTAGCATTATTTGGTTAAGTGGCATCTGTTTAATCACAGATTAAGGATATTGGGATATCTGAGACCCAGTAACAGTTCTCTCTCTCTCTCTCTGTATGTATGTAAATACCTAGCGTGTGTATATGTATATTTCCTACTACAAAAATGTGTACGAGAATGTTCTTAGCAACGCTATTCAAAATAGCAAAATGGGCGGGGAGGGATAAATAGAGTTTGGGGTTAACATACACACACTACTGTATATGAAATACATAAACAACAAGGTCCTACTGTGTAGCACAGGGAATTATACTCAATATCTTGTAATAACCTATAAGGGAAGAGAATCTGAAGAAGATATGTATGTACGTGTGAGTGTATATATATAGATATCGATATAAAACGGAATCACTTTGCTGGACACCTGAAACTAACATATTGTCCATCAGCTGTACGTCAATAGAAAATAATAGCAAAATGCTGGAAACAGTTCAGATTTCAACAACAGTAGAGCACATAAATAACAACAATGAGATTGTCTAGCTGAGAATATGGATGCATCTCAGGTTTCACCCTCACATAGGATTAAGTCACCAAAAACATGAACGTTTTCATTTATATACATTTCAAAACATGCAAGACAAAGCAACCTTTTCTTTATGGATGGAAGTGTCGTAAAACTCAAAAAGAAACCAAGGAAATGATAAACACACAATGTAGAGTAGGGTTATTTCTGAAGGATTAGGAGATGGGAACGGAATGGGGAGGGGCACCCGCGAGGCTCCCGGGGTGTCCTTGAGCTTAGAAGTACGTGATGGAAATTTGCGGGGAAGATGGTGGAACTATTCTATATCTTGATCTTAGATGGTATTTACATGACTACGCGTTTGTGTAAAAATGCGTAGTCATTCATTAAAAAAAACGGTGAATTTTGGAGTATATAAATTATAGCTCAGTTGAAAACCATTTGTTAAAAGAAGTGTACAGTAGGCACACAGGTGTGGTTATTATATTGTGATTTCTTCTTCTTCATACTTTATACGTAATTCCTTTCCTTTCTTAGCTACTCAGTCTACTGAAAAAAGCAGTTTTTAAAACCCCTCAGTGGTTTGCCATTCTCCTCGGGTGAGCGTCAGACCGTTGGCGGGACTACGGTGCTTCATGCCCTGATCCAGGCTAGTCTCAGTATTTGAAGGTCAGTTGATTAGCAGCCTGAATTCCCGCATGTAATTTAACATATTCACACACTCTGGGGATTAGCATGTAGACATTTTGGGGAGGTGGGTCAGGGGCATGATTCTTCCTACCACACAGAGCAAAGAACGAATAAAATTCCCCACTGCAGTTTAATAGAATGACAGCAAATGCTTCCTCCTGTTTTCAGCATCTCATCAGGTGGACTGTTGTCTTCGCTTGTGCACAGACCCTGACACGAGTCGCGTGAGAAGCAGACCCTGATTTGAGTGCATACAATGTTTTTGTTTTTTTGGTTAATCTCTGGAAACACCGGTGGGAAGTGGAGGGAGATAGGGAAGAGAAATGCAGCAATAAGAGCGTGTCATCAAGGTAGCTGCCCTGTGTGCCAGTGGAATCCATGCTGGGCACTAGAAAACATGAACCTCAGAGTCCTCCCCCGACAAGTGTTAGTCTTCGGGTGAGGGTTGCCCTTGGGGGAACTTAATTCCCAGGACCTGTGTACACGCGCACTCCGGGGCCAAGGAAAGCCGTCATTCAGAGAGATGCAGGTGTTGGCAGTTGGAGGTTGGGTCAGAACACACTGAAAAAGTCAAGGCCAAGGAGGTACATATACACACATGGGGCACCAACAGTTGTCGGTTATAACTTGCATTGGTTTCTGGAAATCTGAATGTAGTGATGTCATGGTACTGAGTAAGGACCATGGTACTGGTCCTTTCGTGATAGTTCAGGAACTTTCCGACGTGTTTTCTGAAGGATTCTACAGAGAAACCCCAAGGCTCCTTGCAGGAAAGTCCCCATCCATCCCTATTTCAACCAGACCCACTCAACTTTCTGTTTTCGATTTTGGTAGATTTTTATAATAAGAAGAAAAAGGTACAGGCACAAAGAAAAATAGAAAACCACTTTCTTGACCTACAAATTATAAAAATTGTATGTCAGGAATCTTCTGCCAGGTAGGAATTCGAGAGAGCAGAGGAGATCTCAGTGTCCTTTCCCGCAGGGTCTTGCCAGAGGGACTGGAGCAAAATCTGGATTTAGTGTTGTTGGTAAAAATAATCTTCCCACCCAGAAACATGTAGAAAGCTACATTGTTTGGGATCTTTGGACTTAAATTCGTTCCCACACAGGCTGGAAGGTAGGAATGGGGAGGGGAGATTTTGAGCTGTTTTATTTTAATGAAGTGTTTAAGGCTGAAATAATGGTTCTATACAGCTTTTGACATAATTTATTCTATTTTGTGTCAATTTGCCTGAAGAGTGTAATGCTGTTTGGGGGGAGAGCAGCCAAGGGCTCTCACCGAGGCATGGATTGTAATTTACATCTAGAAAGTCTACATATTCCATAATTTTGGTGTGCTGTGAATTAATGGAGTAATATTGAATATCTCCAAACCCCTTATTATGGCTTCTCACTTGAAATATGTTTTCAATATACATTTATTCAGCAGTGCTTAAACATGGCAAGTCATAAACACATGCATTTTAAATCATGTGGCTTCATTTTTTTCCTGCTTAAATGTCAGATCAGATGGTTATTAACAGCAGAGGCAGGGGTACGGTGGATAACAAGGAGAGAGGAGCTGTTTAAAAACAAGTAGTATTTTTTATTTTAAAAGAAATGTCCTCTATTTATGATACTGTTTCCCTAAAGTGAAAGAGGAGAGAGCACTTAGAGGCTTGTGGTAGTTTCTCTGGTGACAATTTATTTTATGTGTGTAGCACATTGCCTCCCGAGAGCAATGTGTGTTTGAAATCTGCCATATACCATGTGAATACACTTGACCAACTGATTTGGTTAGTAGATGCTCTTGGGCTAAGATCCAGCTCTCAGATAATTAAGAACATGGTCCAAATGGCTGGAGCCCTAAGAGGCTTCCTATAACCGTCTCCAAAGTGAGAATTTACCTTCATTCTTGGTGGCAAGTGGCCCAGGCACTGAGCCACAAGATGAGGGAATTCCTCCCAGGGAATGTGATGAAGTGTTTGGCAAAGAGAAGCTTTGCTCTCCAGGACACTTAAAGTTCACTCTCAAGGCCAGCCTCTCCATGTCTAGTGCTGAACCTGCCTGGGTCCTGTGCTTGCAATTTCAGCATGCCGACACCAGGTGGCAGGCAGTACTGAGGTCCTGCCAGATTTCCTGTCATACACAGACAGGGTTCCCTTCAGTGCAGCTAATGAGTTGACAGGTATTGGGGAATCAAAAGAGATTCTTTATGAAAGAATAATACTTGCTAAAAATGCTACAGAGGCTACCTCCACTTTTAAATCTAATGCATTCATTGCAAAGGCCATGTCAGTGTACACTAACAAAAAGCTCTATCTATTTTTATAAATATTGACGTATTGAACATAATTTTAATGTGGTTTTATAGGGGGGAACATTATAGTGTTTACGTAAGCATAATATGCTCTAGACCACAACTCAAGAAGATGTATCAAGTTCTGGATACATAGTTGTTTTACTACCCTTGAATAAGAAATCCCCACAGATAAAGTAAATAATATATTGGTATCAGGAAATAATGGAAAGATTTATAATAGTAAAGTAAATCTAAAAGATTAAGATAATGGGCCAAACTTAATGCCTAATGCGTTGCCTGGCTTGTGGCTTGTTATTTCATGAGAGGATAGAATAGTTTCTTATTTTACATCTTGTGCTTTTGGTTTTCCATGAGAAGTAGAAGGACATGGAGGGCTTCCCTGGTGGGGCAGTGGTTAAGAATCCGCCTGCCAATGCAGGGGACACGGGTTCAAGCTCTGGTCCGGGAAGATCCCACATGCCGCGGAGCAGCTAAGCCCGTGTGCCACAACTACTGAGCTGCGCTCTAGAGCCCGTGAGCCACAACTGCTGAGCCTGTATGCAATAACTACTGAAGCCTGCATGCCTAGACCCCATGCTCTGCAACAAGAGAAGCCACCGCAATGAGAAGCCCGCGCACCACAATGAAGAGTAGATAGACTCCGCTCACCGCAACTAGAGAAAGCCGGCGCGTAGCAACGAAGACCCAACGTGGCTGAAAATAAATAAATAAATAAAAATAAATTTTTATTTAAAAAAAAGGACATGGAATGCAGGGTAATGTTTGGATATGTTTTATTGGTGAACAGGGGGAGGGGAGATTGCATTTTATATGCCAGCAAATAAAGCAGGTACTTCCTTTGCAAATGATGTATCTAGGTTTCTCCTTTGTTGGTTTGATTCTGCTCACTCATTAACAGAAATCCTAAAATGATCTGATAGAAGGAGCAAAAAGTAACCCGTAGGACTCTAGTAGACAGTGCTAAATGAATAAGAACACCAGTTACAAAGTTTGAGTTAAAAGCAGGAACTGTCTAATTTGAAAGTTACTAAGTTATATAATTGAGAGCACGATTTAAAGAAATACGAACTCCTGGGCAAAATTAAATGCCTTACTTTCTAACACTTTACCTCTTCTGAATTGATCTCAAATTAAACCCTGGCTTCCTCTCTCATGGTGGTGACACTGACTCTGCTGAGTCCTCCGTGCTCTTCTGGGGCTTCTCAGAATTCCTCCATGGAATCAAACTTAAGTCCTTCCTCGTGTCTCCCGTGTATCCAAATTTAATAAATGCTTTCACTGTGTGCCACCTGAAGAAACCCCCAGATTATGTTTCATTAACTCAGCTCTAAGTTCTTACAGTATTAAGGGTTCAGTTTATCCTTTCATAACCAATCATCAAAAAGAAAGATTCAGTCCATGTGAGGTGGAAACCCAGCTTCACTATTTGCTGGCCATGAAAACTTGAGCATTTGTAAAATTAGAGTACAATAATACCTACCTTGAAGGTCAAGAAGGATGGCTGGGAATCTATGTGCAGCGCTTAGGTTCTGTGTACCTGGTTCATTGTAAGTAGTCAACTCAATAAATGTTAGTTATTATCAATAGCACTCTTATTATTAATAATGGGTCTTCAGTTACCCTTTCTAAATCTGAGGAGTACTCAGGTTCTTAAACTTGGGTTTTTTTCTCTCTTTTTTTAACTGAAGTATAGCTGATTTACAGTGTTTCAGGTGTACAACAAAGTGATTCATTTATATATATATATATTCATTTCATTATAGGTTATTATAAGATATGGAATATAGTTCCCTGTGCTATACAGCAGGTCCTTGTTGCTTATCTATTTTATATATAGTAGTGTGTATCTGTTAATCCCAAACTCCTAGTTTATCCTCCCCCTTTCCCTTTTGATAACCATAAGTTTGCTTTCAATGTCTGTAAGTGTATTTCTGTTTTGAAAATAAGTTCATTTGTATTATTTTTTGAGATTCCACATACAAGTGATATATGGTATTTGTCCTTCTCTGTCTGACTTCACTTAGTATGATAATCTCTAGGTCCATCCATGTTGCTTTAAATGGCATTATTTCATTCTTTTTTATGGCTGAGTAATATTCCATTGTATATATGTACCACATCTTCTTCATCCATTCCTCTGTGGATAGACATTTAGGTTGCTTCCATGTCTTGGCTATTGTAAATAGTGCTGCAGTGAACGTAGGGGTGCATGTATCTTTTTGAATTAGAGTTTTCTCTGGATATATATATGCCCAGGAGTGGGATTGCAGGATCATATGGTAACTCTATTTTTAGTTCTTTAAGGATCTTATACTTGTTTTTATACTGTAAGTAAAAGCAGAGAAAGGTCCCTGCTTTATAGATCCTATGGGAACACCACACTTTCCCCTTCCACTCAGTGTCTGGGTGTCAGCACACAACCAGGGGCCCTTAGCAGTGGCTTTCCTGGGCCCCCTTGGCACGGTGTTTGCCGAGCACACCTGCTTGGATGCAGACTTTTTCTTGTCAGAGACCATATTTCTTTTCAAAGAAAATGTTATGAACAAACACGTTAACCATGGTTCAGGTTTGTGTTTTGTTTTCTGTAAGAAAACCTTTTTTCTGAAGAGGTTCCTGCTTCTGTCTCTAGGCGGGGTCTGGGGTGCCCAGTTAGTCCTGCACAGACTCCTCCTTCAGGATGCAGCACCGTTCCTCGGAAGCCTAAGCCATCTTCTGAACGCTTGCCAAAAACATGGAAGAAACGGCCCAGCATCCAAGTGGCTCTGGAAGCTTGGGATGATGGCAGAGAGGTCGCCATTGTCTGCTGTGAGGACAGCCTCTGGCTGTGACCTTGGGCAAATAAGCTCTCCATGCCTCTGCGTGCTTGTCTGTAAAGTGGGAGAATAGGAATGCCGACCTCACTAGGTTGCTGTGCAAAAGAAATGAGTTATGTATAGAAGTCCTTAAAGAGCTCGGGGCCCCGGAGCAGCTGGCCAGCAGTGTCAGCCAAGGGGGAAGGCTCCTGAAAATGCTGACAGGGACCCCAGGGCCCCGGGACACCCACGCTCCGCACTCACAACACAAAACTATCTTTTTCTCCTACCTGCTGTTTCACCCAAGTGTTAGGGTTGATGGGAGCACAAAAAAGCATCTGATCTCACTTTAGAGTGGTTGTGTCTTTGCTGCAGTCACACAACTGATCAGGACAAGAGCAGGCCGGCAGCTGTGGCTGCAGAATCCAGGTCTAGAGCTCCTGACACCTGCCCTGCGACGTCCCCGGGAAACAGGGAATTCTAAAGTGTAAATGCCCAGGGCGGCTTGGCGGGTCCAGTCTCTTCCACCCGGGAGCTTCAGTGGGTGTTAGATGATACCAGTTCATTCCAACCACACGGCCGGTTTATAGCAAAGCCCACGACGGGGTAAACGACAAAATGGAATTGAGACATTTGGAGGATGGAAAAATGCTCCAAGTCAAACCCTTCCTCACAAAGGCGACTGCAAAACTAGTTAATAACATTTGTGATTTCAAAACAAAAATAATCAAAGGTTTTTTTAATCTCTGGGCTCTGGCCCAGCGTATGGGGAATTTAGTTTGGTATAGCTGAACTGCAAAGAAAAATAAAATGCAGAAGTGTTGCTGTTCTGAACAAGTGTGGCTGGGTATTTCGGGAAGAAATAGTATCTCCGAAACTGATTGGTGGATGAGGTGTAAGGGGTGAGGTTTGTGAGGTAATGGTGGGGAGTTACCATCCGAGTTTTATGAGCCGCTGGGGGAGAGGGGAAGAGCATGACCATGAAACAAGAACTTTAGAAGCCCCAGAAAAAGAAAGTTGGGGAGTTTTCCAGTGAAATTTTGGATTGAGAAAGAAAATAAACCCATGTTGTACTGAACAAGGTGGCAGATCCAGTTCAGAAAATTGAGCTAGAGACTGCATTCCCAGAATCAAGAGGAAAACTCCTCAAGGGCTTCCCCAGGAAGCCCCCGGAGGGACGCGCTGACTCAGGACCCTCTGCAGCCTGCTGGGGAGGGGCTGCTGCCATTGGAGGTTGGAGGGGGGGCCTGGAACCAAGTCAGGAAGAGACCCCAAACCCTCAGGGGCAGAGGGAGTGGAGTGTGCGGCTTGGCCCTGGTGGAAAGGAGAGAGACCTGTTAACAGAAGAGCGGCTGAAAGCAAGAAGCATCTGGAAAGGCCATTGAGTGCTTTAAACTCATGCCAAGCTAATTGAGTAATGTGACTGTATGTTCTTGTAAATTATTTCAACCGTGTGTAGTTCTTCCCCTGAGATGGGCTTCCCCTGCAGGTCAAGTTTGGTCGTGTGCTTGCAGAGGCTCTGAGCAGGCTGGGACCCG
>NW_020175024.1:1123629-1130483 GCF_003031525.2 Neophocaena asiaeorientalis asiaeorientalis
TAATTTATCACAGTCTGCATTCCCAGTACTATGCATGGACTGATCCGATGTTCACAGTTGATTCCTTTACGGGGCAGATGTTATGATCCTGTATCGCACGTGTAGACACGAGGCTCTTTTGGGCTGTTTGGCCGTAGCGCTGTTCATTCCTAACCTCATGCTACCATGTCATGCATATGCTTATGAATGAGAGGACTGTGGGCCAGTGTGTGTTTCTGAGCTCTCTTTTTTTTTTGAGCTATAACTCCCCATCCTCTGCATTTATTTATTTATTTATTTATTTGGCCACAGGGCATGCGGGATCTTAGTTCCCCGACCAGGGATCAAACCCGTGCCCCTTTCTGTTGAAGCTCAGAGTCTTAACTCCTGGGCTGCCAGGGAAGTCCCTGTTTCTGAGCTCTTTTATCAAGAGGGCCTCTTCTGTTGGCCCAGGCTTGAACGGTGATGTCATTTGACTTACGAACCCCTTCTTGAAACCCTAGAACAGACCCTTTCAGCTCACGAAGTGGGGATGAAAGTCATAACCATGATCAGAAGGAACCCTCTTGCAGTTCTTCGAGCGGGACTTGCCCCCAACCCTGGTCTCCCACCCCTTCGCTCTCACGGACAGCTCCCGAGATTGCAACTCGCCAATTCTGTTGCTGCATGAAAGTCAGAGAATCTAGGTCAGTTTATCCAAGGAGAAAGTGTTGTTTTATTGGGTTAACTCTGTGCGAACTGCTGCCTCAGTGCTTTATAGAAACAAAGTCCCTTGTGTCTGGTGCATGTTCTCAGACAGTTTTCAGGGGCCTCCAGGTAATCGCTTAGATTGAAAATCAACAACGAAAACCCTTCTTTTTTTTCTTTTAGAAATGGTGGTTCCCGGTAGAAAGTGTCTGTCCTTTTAACTGTTTTGCCAGACACTAAATGAATCCAGCCCCTTTGATCGTGAAAGGACTTGAAGTGAGATTGCAGTGATGCTGCATCAACGTCCAGGAAAGCTGGAGTGTGCCTGACAGAGAGGGGGGCCCCAGACCCCCTTCCTGATTGCAGAATTTCCTTATTATTCCCATCATCTGACCCAGTAAAGATCATCAAACCCAAACTGCTTATCAAAAGTGAAAGGGATCCATTTGGTTGCTAAACACCCTTATCTTCTCATCAAGGTTTTAGGCGTGTTATCATTGTGATGTTTTAATGTTTTCACATTACAGTAATGTTGCTTTAGAATAATACTTTTTAACATTTTAGAGTTACTCAAAGTCTGGTCTGTGGACCAGAGCTGACCGATGAACTGTTACCAGATGGGAAAGGTAGGTATGGACAGAAGTGAGGAACAGACTGTAAAGCACAGGGAACTATATTCAATATCCTGGGATAAACCATAATGGAAAAGAATATAAAAAGGAATGTGTATATATATATAGTATATATATATATATTATATATATACTATATATATATAACTGAATCACTTTGCTGTACCGCAGAGATTAACACAACATTGTAAATCAACTATACTTCAATAAAATTAAAAAGTGAGGAACAGACATTGAGAAACTCTGAGCAATTTGATACTGCTGTAACATCCAAGCAGCCTTTCATTTTTCTAATGATTCATCTGTATTGTATTTTATATAAGTATTTGTCTATTATGGATTAGAAGTGGACAAAACAAACAAAAATCCTGGTCCTTTCCCACAGATAGGTTGGGAAAAACTGTTGTTACAGCATCCATCAGCCCATTTCATGCTGTCCCCAGTTTTGTGAGGGGCACAGGGATTACGTATTAAACCCCATTTTACAGGTAGATACACCCAGGCTCAGAGAGGTGAAGACACCTGGCCTGTCACCTGTGTCTTCATCTAGCGCTTCTTACCTGAAGCCAGCCGTTCTCTAAGATACCACTCTGCTAGCCACAGAGCAAGCTCAGCTGCAGATATTCTTGCCTAAGGTTTTTTTTTTTAAGGAAGGATCTCTGTGGACAATCAACCTTGAATGATCTATGAACAGATGCCCTTTGATAACACCTGAGTTCTCCTAATTCAGAAAACCATTGAGACGCCAACAGACGGGCCAGTTCCCTGTGTTTTCGAAAGCAATTGAAGGATCATAGCTGCACAAAAGCTTAAGGCTTGGAAGAGACCCCAGGGGGCCGTGTAGCCCGAAAGTCCTTCTTCATGTCAGGCCCACCTCTCCCTCGCTAAGTCTTACCATACTAAGTCCCAGGATTTGGTCATAGGCACTGTGCCACTTCTGAATCTTCTTCCTGGTGTGATCTGGCTTCCATACCCCACCCTCAGTCTTCCTGTCCTGTTCACCTCCACTCTCTGCATTCTTTAGTCAGTGTCCCCCAAAAATGATCCTGGCACTCCAAAAGTGGTCTGTCCAGGATATGGGAAAATGACCACCTCCCTCAGTCCACACACTGTATCTCTTATCGTGCCAACTAAGACCGTATTACTGATTTTGTGGCCGTATCTCATGGCTTTCTTGTGCTAGAAAAAAGTGCTGCGTCTCTTTAACGTGAACACCTTCATTTGGGAAGTTGTTCCATATATTGACCCACTAATTTATTCATCGACTGATTCCTTCTTTCACCCACCATCCAACCAAGCGTCCATCCCGCCAACCAGGGGGATTCTCTCCTAGCTGCTTCAGGATTTTAATCCTGTTATTTATTTCAGAAGAAATCATACTCAGTGGAAGGAAAGCGGTTTAGGCCTTTTCATCATCCCAGCTAATTTGCTCTGGAGGTTCAGTGTCTGGGCACCAGCTCTCCGGTCCACACCTCAGGGTGAGGTTAGCCAGTTAACCAAGTCCCAGCTAGCTGGGGACTGGAGAATCGGAGGATATCAGCGAGCTCCCCAGGTGGACGCTTCGTTGGTTTTAGCTGCGTCCCTAATCCTCCTTCCCTGTAAGAAGTGTCGATCAAGGAGGTCTCTCTGCTGTGACCTTTGTGACATTGGTTTCCATGCCGTGCAGGTGGCACATCTGATTATCTCCACATCCCAGCCTCTGACGGCGTGGCCACTGCGTCCTAGGGCCACAGCAGACATCGTATGAGGGTAGCCTCAGAGGGCCGGGATGGAAGTGGAGTGGGGGACAGTCATTCACATGATCGGTTCACATGTGATGATAAACATGTCTGCACGTCTGCAATTAAGAGCAGTAGTAATGTTGGCTGGAGTTGAGTTCCTCGTGGAACCCACCTCCTCCGGGAATGCCTGACTTACTCACGACCCCCTCACTTCCGGACGCCTCACATCCTGGCCTCTCCCCGCAACCACCCTACAGACAGAAGAAAAACCTCTTCTTCCAGGCTGATGAATGACCTGATTCAGAGGTCAGCACACTGCAGCCAGTGGGCCAAATCCAGCGGGTCACCTGGATTTATACGTTAAGTTTTACTGGAACAGCTGCACCCATTTGTTTCTGCTGGTTGTCTGTGGCTGTTTTCCCAGATCAACCACAGACCTGAGTCATTGTGACAGAGACTAGGTGGCCCCAAACCCTGAAATATTTACCCTCTGGTTCTTTACAGAAATCAGTTTGCTGACCCCGCCCTGTGTTAATAAATCCATGGATCTGGCCCCCGCTGGTCCTGCATCCCTGCCCATTCTCTTCACCTCTCGGTGCTTCCAGCTCTCACGACCGCCCGTGGCAATGTCTTCCCTCACCCCGTACAGCGAATCCGCGCTGTCCTCTCCTGCTCTCTCTGGCCACACTTCCAGCTTCCACGCTGACCCCGCTGCAACTGGAAACAGGCACAGGGGCGTAGGTTTCCACCTTTCGGGTCACTGCTGTCCCCGCGGTGCCTGGAACAGTGCCTGACACACGTGTGGTGGATGCATGAGCGCGTCTAGCTCTGTCCAGAGGCACATTCGACCAGAGCTCACCTTGCAGAAAAGTGCTATTTGGACCTCACAGGTGAACAGGTGGATCCCAGAGGCAGTCACGGAGGAAGGCTTAGCTTGGAGTCACCAACGTGTCCCCTTACACGGCCGAGACCCTGGAACTTTAGGGAGTTGCTTTCCATTTCATTGGCCCCAAATCTGAGCCCTTATTCTTACTATGGCCATGATGCTTCTGTAAATCTCCTCTGCTCATCTAATTTGGCCCAGTCTCCTGGACCACACCAAGGACAGTAGCTGAGACCCTGGTAAGGGTCACAGGAAGAGTGTGGAACAAACAAGGAGGCCACAGAATGGTTGTCTGGCGCCTTCCTCCACAGACGCCTGGGCCCCCCTTTGTCCAGCGCCGGGTACCAGACAGGGGCTCTGCCGTGCGCTTGGGGGAAGGTGGCAGTTTCTCCTCCGGTCTTTCCGTTTCTGACTTAGCCCATGTTTGTCAAATAAATTATCGTCTGAAGAAGGAAGGAAGAAAGAAAGGCAGAGAGGAAGGGAGGGAGGGAGAAAGAAATATAACTTAAGCCTTTTATCATCAGGGTCAGGGTTGGCAAGGAGGTTTTATTTTCTATGCCAAGGCTGATCAGTAGGCACTGGCTGCCGGGATCTGCTTGGATCACTGGGTTGAGAAGGATTCTGAGGCCGTATTCAGGTTCAGTTCAGTGAGAAAAAGAGCCATAATCCATTAGCGACATCTGCCGTGGGCGTGAAAGAAGAGGGTTGTGGCTTGCAGGCCGTGTTTTCCATCTCACTTTTAGACTATTAAAACAATGGCTGCAAAACCTTTTTCAAACTCATTACGTGGACGGGACATTGGGCTGCCTGCTTTGCTGCCACCATCTTCCTTTTTGTAGCATCGTTGAAGCCTGCTGCCTTCTCCTTTAAGCTACCGGGATTTGGTCTTTAATCCGTGGACCAAAGCATTTTGCCATAGGAACTGAGGGTATTTATAATGGCCAAAGATATACATGGTCTTCCACTAGGTACTGGTAATCTTTAATCATTAAGCTACATTCACTGAATACACAGGCATAACATGCCAGAACAAGGGGTTTGTGTTGGGGCCAAAGAAATAGAAGACGTTTCTCTAAGAGAGTCTTAGCTGGTGCAGGGTGAAACTCCCATGCTTCCAAGCTAGACACTCGCTTTTGACATGGGCTGGACCCAGACGTGCACTTTTCTTTCATGATGATGATGACGACAATTAGGCTACACCGCGCAGCTTCTGGGATTTTAGTTCCCTGACCAGGGAGCAAACGTGGGCCGTCGGCAGTGAGAGCGGGGGGGTCCTAACCGCTGGACCGCCAGGGAGGTCCCAAAGCAGGGCTTTTCTGATGGTACCCGATGCCTCCCTGCAAGGTAGCACGTAAGGGACCTTTCAAACAGATTCAGCCAGATTCATTCGTTTATTCATTCCACGAGCATTTGTTAGCTGCCTGCTGTGTACCACACCACTTTCTAGGCACTGGGCATCCAGGCAGAAATCCCTGCCCTCAGAGAGATGGCATTCTAGTGGGAGGAGACAGACAATACATAGATAAATAAAGTCTATGCTAAATAAATCAATGAGAAATGCTAGTGAGGAAAATCAAAGAGGCACAGGAAAAAGGGGACCTCGAGCAGGCACTGGGGGTTGGAGTGTTTGCTGTTTTAGGTGGCGTAGGGAGGAGAGTAACGGCCTGCGGATATGTTCAGAAAGGGCGTCCCAGGTGTGAGAACCTGCAAGTGCAAAGGCCCTGTCGTGGTCAGGGACCAACCAGCAAAAAGGCCAGTGCATCTGGAACAGGGTGAGTCACAGGGACGGGGCAGCGAGGAGACGGGGTCAGAGACGTAACAGGAGGACAGAGAGGACAAAGATGCTGCTGAAATCCTTACATTTCTGTTCCTGCGCCGAGAAAAAATATACATAATCTTGGAAATTTTGACCGTCTGTCCATTGACTGGAGACTTAATCTTTAGAGAGACAACAAATGTCACCATCGATGGAGAGAATCTTGATGGCCGTTCTGGATGAGCGGATGCCTGCATTCCGTGAGCATGGGGTTTGAGATGACACGTTCGCAATAACAGGAGTTTTCTTTGTAATTCTTTTTCTCTCCCATGTTCTGTTTGCATTTAGACCAGCTAAGAATGGCTCTCCTGTTTTTCCCTAACTCTTTCACCTTGACTATTTCCCCAGTTTTCTTTTTTTCTCCCCAGAATTTTCTGCAGTTATCCGTCAGTCAGGGTTGTTCGGTTACAAGAAACCGAATTGGCCAACTTAAGCAAAGAGGAATGAATTCGAAACCTACTGGGGGGCCCCAGAATAGACCGGAGGTTGGAGAACCAGGTTTGGAAAGGATCCGGAACCGAGGGGCCCTGGGAGGCTGGAGGGAGGCCTCCTTGTGGACCGTTTGCCCAGAAAGCCACCGTTAGAAAGACCGAACCCTGGTCAGGGAACTAGACCCCACATGCATGGCACAACTGAGGAGCCTGCCTGTCGCAACTAAGACCCAGCACAACCAAATTAATTAATTAATTAATTAACTTAAAATGTCCTAAAAAATACGTATAAAAAATTAATTCACACCCATAGGCAGGAACATTCTGCCACCACTGAAAGATTTTTCACGATGTGGGGAAATATCCACACTGTTAAATATAAATGAAAAACAAGATTAGAAAATTTGGGTATTCTGTGATCTATAATAAAAAATATATATACATATATAAGTGCATGAAAAGGAGCAGAGAAAAATAAAATATTAACAGGGCTTGTTTCTGGGACATGGGTTAATTATAATTTGTATTTTCTTCTTTGCAGAGAATACCTAATTTAGCAGCTGTCTTCACCGAAAACCAGTGGTTACCTGGAAGTTTAAGGAACTTAGTTCCTCTAGTGCCTTAGGCTCCTGTTCACACTCAGAGATGTTTAGCTGAAAACCAAAGAGCTCTCCCCTTCCCCCTCCCCTCCCCTCCCCCTTCTTC
>NW_020175024.1:1130507-1140103 GCF_003031525.2 Neophocaena asiaeorientalis asiaeorientalis
CCCTTCTTCCCCCTCCTCTCCCTCCCCCTCCTGGTACACTGCATAAGTGGGTACCTAGAATTTGGGAAGCGGAGGAAGTTAGCTGCCTGACTTGTTTGATGTGATCATCCCCAAACTGCTGCTTCAGTGATTATACATTTCGGGCAGTGTCTCCAAGGGGCTGCTCCCTTACCTGAGCATTGCCAAATGCCATTCCTTGTGGCCTCTCTCTGCAATATTTAGATTTTTGTCGTAAACTGAACAGCAGCCTGTGGCAGAATCTGCGGTTGTCATAGCTGTATTCAATTCACCTGAACTGCTGGTTTTAAGAACTAGGGTCTGAGAGTTTAGGGAATTCTTCTAATTCTCCGTACCTCTCCCAACGGACATACCTCCACACTTTCCTCTTAAGGAGGAATGCAGGGATGGCTCGCCTAAACACCACGGGAGCCTTCTTTTGTCCGCTTAGTCCCCGTCACCTCTAAAGATGCCCCAAAAGGCTTGGCCTCTGCTGGGGCCAGGCCTCTTCCCTGCCATGGTTTGCTCTTGTGTCCTCTCCCGAAGCAGATGCTGCAGGAGAACTGGGTTAAGGGGGGTCTAACACCCTGTGATTGGAATGCACGATTCTCCAGAGGCCCAGCCAGTGCTCAGATGCTCACACGGCCTCACCCTCAGCCTCCCGGGCCTGTGCACATTTGGCATCGTTCCGAGTAGCTGGTGAAGATGGGGAAGCAGTGCGGCCCTGGGGTCAGGGCTTTCTTATCGGACAGGTGCCCCTCCACCCCCTCACCGCTAGCACAGCTCCAACACAGGTATCTGTGAGCCCACCTACCAGGGGCAGTACCTGTCACCCCTGCCCAGCACTCAGCCCCCCTTCCAGAACCTTCATCAGCAACAAAGACTTGTCCCAGGCCCTGGATGCCCCGGCACTGTTCTGGGTGCTAGTGATTGCATGTGAAGAATTCCTAGAATCCCTGCCTTCCAGGAGTTTACATTCTTTGGGGAGAGAAAGATAATTAAAAAGACAAATAAGGGGCTTCCCTGGTGGCGCAGTAGTTGAGAGTCCGCCTGCCGTCGCAGGGGACACGGGTTCGTGCCCCGGTCCGGGAAGATCCCACATGCCGCGGAGCGGCTGGGCCTGTGAGCCATGGCCGCTGAGCCTGCGCGTCCGGAGCCTGTGCTCCGCAACGGGAGAGGCCACAACAAGTACGGCCCGCGTACCGCAAAGAAAAAAAAAAATGAGGCGACTGAACTGGTACGGGGACCTAGGACTGTTGGAGATCAGGGCTGCAGTTTTTGATGAAGTAGTCAGGGCAGGCCTCGTGAGAATATGACGTTTCAATAAAGACTGGAAGGAGGTGAGGGAGAGAGCAGCCAGGGTATCTGGAGGAGAGGGTCCAGGCGGAGGGAACAGCTCGTGCAAAGGCCCTGAGGTGGGGGCATTCCCCAGTGTGTTTGAGGGCCAAGAAGGAAGCCAGTTGTCAAGAGGGGCATAAATAGGGATTTTCCTGGCAGTCCAGTGGTTAAGACCCCGTGTTTCCAATGCACGGGGTGTGGGTTCAATCCCTGGTCAGGGAGCTAACATTCCACATGCCACACAGCACAGCCAAGAAATAAAGAAATTTTAAAAATAAAAAACAAGAGGGGCATAAACAAGCAGGCATAAGAGAGGAGATGGAATCAGAGAGGCCCAGGGGCTTTGTCCAGACTTCTGCTCTCACTCCAAGTTGGATAGGAGGCTGTCAAGTGTTCGGGCAGAAAGGGGACATACTTGGGTTTTAATAGGTCCAAGATGGCTGTTATGTTCAGACTACCCTATCGGGGGGGTCAGGGCAGAAGCAGAGAGAGCTCAGGAGGCCACCGAAGGGAACCAGGTGAGAGACGGTAGCGCTCTGACCGGCGGGAGTGGTGAGGCAGTGCTGTTGGTGATGGGAGTTTGCAGTAATCAGTTGAGAAGTAGCTGCAGGAATTAGATCACCATGTCAGTAACATGTTCTGAGAGTTGCCTTACAGTCTGAGAACCTTCTTAGTATTAGAGGAAAGCTACTTTCCTCTGAAAAGGAAAAACAGAACAACTACATTTTTAAAAGTAATGGGGGCAACAGTAGCTCATTGCAGATGATTTGGAAAGGACTGAAATTTATAAAGAAGATCTAAATCACAATGAATCTCATGTCCCAGATATAAGTCCTATGAATATTTTGATTTATTTTACTCTGCTCTTTTTTCAATATGTGTGTATTCCAGTTTTTCTGACTTTCTTCTTTTAGTTAAGTTTACCATCGTGAATATTTTACCATGTCATTAAATAGTCTTTGAAGAGATGCTTTTTGATAGCAGTGTGATGTCCTTTCCTACGGGTATGAATTAATTTTTAGAGCCATTTGCTTATTGGAAGATGCAACTTGCTGTGTGCAGCCTCAGTGGCTCATGGCTTCCTGAACTTCACCCCCGAATCACGTGAGATTCCCTGCCGCGTCCCGGGCAGCGTTGATACCCGAAGGCCTCCTCCCAGGCAGAGCCCCCACCGGGAGCTTCCACGGTGTGGAGAGCAGGGCAGGTGCCCTTTTCTGCAGCGAGGTGGGGAGGCGGGCAGAGGCAGAGAAGGCCCAGAAGGGCTTCTGCTCCGAAGATGCACTAAGACAGGTCCCTCCTCCTGGGAAAACAAGAAGGAGACGTGGGGAGAAAACCGAGGGTCACTGCCCAGCCACCTGCTCAGGAAACCCAGGGCCCGGGAGCAGAGGGGCCCCCACCCCTGAGGATTTAGGGAGTGATGGATGTCAAGTTCTGCGTCATGGCAAACGCTCAATAAATGTCATCTTCCCCCTTCCCCTACCATTGCCAGGAAAATACCAGTATTCCGTAAAGTCAGTATTCACGTGTGTCATTCTCGGGGGCCAAGCTGAGTTAGTGGACAGTCATTCCACAGTACGGAATGTCGGGTCAGCTCAGGAAGTTCCCCTTAGATGTCACCTCAGTAGCCCTCGTCCTCACCTTGTACCTTGTGAATGTCCTCAAGAGAGAAAGAGTCCCCAGCCGGCCAGTCTCCTGGCGACCTCAGTTGGAATTCAGTAATTGTCGATTGATGGACCAATGTGTTAAGAGATGGGTGGATGGAGGAAAGGAAAGAAAGAAGGACTGTGGGAAGGGTGGAAGGAAGGGTATAAATTAACAGTTGTACCTTTTTTTTTTTTTTCCTCTGAAAAGATGTGAGCAGAATCATGTTTTTTACATAAGCCAGAATCTTTGCCTCTTTTTTCTCAGGCGAAATAAAAACCCAATACGGAGATTCCTAATTTCCGTTGGAAGAAAGTAAAGAGCCACGTGTGATCTAAGTAGCATATTTTATCTGTCTGAGCTGCAGACGAGTGATTTTCTAGCTTGCGTGACACATACCTGTGCCCCGCCCCTGGAAATACGTGGTCCTTGCTGCGATTCATTTAGCTTTTTTTTAAAGTGGTCTCTGGTTTGTGTGCAGTGGATGAAGTAATTGGAGTGAGTGCTTCTCCCAAGAGACAGAATCAGTCAGCATCGTAGAAGATGGTGACATTTTAGAAAGAAACTCTGAGGAAAATGTCACGCTTAAAAAATTAAACACACCGACTCCAGATTGATTTTTATTACACTCAGATGGATACCCTGATTGACTATCCATCTTACAAATGTTTAGCACAGTTCTCACTTCTCTGATAATCAGAATAATCTAATTTTCAATGTCATTTAATGTACTCTATTCAAGGTTATAATAGATCATATTTCTAATAAAACCCAGCAATTATGGAATGAATAATACAGGAAGACGGGCATTCAGATTCCCGGGATTTCAAGCAGCACTGAGAAAAAGTCTTCGGCACGCCCATTCCTTTATTTTTTGATTTAATAGGAAAACATTTTTTTATTGTAAATGGGATCTTTTTTAAAAATTTATTCTTATTGGGGTATGGTTGATTTACAATGTTGTGTTAGTTTCAGGTGTACAGCAAAGTGATTCAGTTATACATATACATATATCCACTCTTCTTTAGATACTTTTCCCATATAGAGTATTACAGAATACTAAGTAGAGTCCCTGTGCTATACAGTAGGTCCTTGTTGGTTATCTGTCTTATATATAGTAGTCTGTATATGTCAGTCCCAGTCTCCCAGTTTATCCCTCCGCCCCTTTCCCCCTTGGTAACCATAAGTTTGTTTTCTGCATCTGTGAAGCCCATTCCTTTAAATGTGAGGTACACTCTGAATCACTGACTGCATTATATAGGTTATTTTTTTCCTGCCCATGATCTGAATGGAACTCCACCAGACTTGGCCGGAAAAAAAAAAAAAAAAAGAAAAGAAAATTCTTGGGAGGAAACAGCAAGATTTGAAATTCCTGCCCATGATCTGAATGGAACTCCAGCAGACTTGGCCGGAAAAAAAAAAAAAAAAAGAAAAGAAAAGAAAATTCTTGGGAGGAAACAGCAAGATTTGAATCCTTCTAATATATGTTATTAGTGCACCTGGAGAAAAGTGACAGGTAGCCAAGTTATTTATTGAGTTTCTCTAGTGATTGCTGCTTTCTCTCCATTTTTGATATACACCCCCAGGAGAAATACCGTATTTTAGTTCTAAATATTTTTCCAGTATCCACTGAAGCAGCAGCTGACATTATGGATGTTTCAGGGTGAGCCACAGGGTATCTAATTTGGAGGAGGTTTGACTCTGTATTTAGAGCCTAATACTTGCCCGACTATGTTTCCTTTGGTTTCTTTCTTTCTTTTAAGGCCTACTCACTTCTTTAGGAAGAAGTTGTGCTCTTTATATTTGTGGCTTCTAACCAACTGCAGTCACGTTGGCATCTGGGTAGGGATGGTGGGTCCCTCTGCTATGGCCTGGGGTTTGGTCGGGTGGTCAGGCGTATGTGACGCGCTGTCACACCTGGCCACCCAACAAGCAGTGGCACCTCTGGGGTCTCCCCTTTCATGCTGGGCTCTCTGTGAGGGGTCCCAGGTAGGGCAGAGGAGGCCACAGGGGCTGTCAGGCTTCAAGAAGTTTAAACTAAAGGGAGAGGCCTTAGACAGAAGGCTCCTCCCGCTAAAATTGGTCCCAGACGTGAACCTGGCACAATGAGAACTTCAGAAGGGCTGAGACTTCCTGCAGATCCTCAATAGAGCAAATGACGGGCGGGTCCAGATGAGATGCCCTCCACAGAGGTGAGGCGTCCTGAGGCAGAGCCATGAGGACGCAGTGCCGTGAGGTCACAGTGGGAGGACGGCTGGGCAGACAGCGTGGAGGGGCGAAGGCCACAGGCACGCCTTCCTCCTGAGATCTTGGGTGAATCAGATCCTGGGAGACCACCAGAGCTCTCTGTGTTTGTGGCCGGTCAGAGCACATCTTGGAACACGATTGTTTTTTGTTCTGCGCACCTCATTTTCAGAGCAGTCATCTAGAACAGAACATTATCCAAAGCCGGTTGAGAGGGATGATGTGGAATCCAGCTGTCCCACTATGAGATATGACGGAACACGCCAGAAATTCAGAGGGTGGAGAGATTCAGCCGCAGGGAGAAGATAATTGCTCTGAACTGCGTGAGGGGCCATGAGCAAAAAAAGAAAGTCACAAAGTGTGCTACCGTTAATCGAGCACTGAACCTTTTCATAGCCTCTGTTAGATGAGTACCATTTCTTACTGGTCACGGTAACTGACACTGAGAGAGGCCAGGGAAATTGCCCGAATTTACGCAACTCCTGAGCCAGAGTCGAGATGTAACCCAGCTCTCCCCCAGCGCTTGTGACCTATGCCATAAGCAAGAGCTCCAGAGACTGATTTAGGTGATCAGTAAGGTCCCTTTGCAGCTGTAAACCTCCTAGGTCTCCATTCAGGACACACGTTCAAAGTCATTTCCTGATATTCAGAAATATTCCAGGCATAGGGAAGGGATCCTCTCTCACAGTACCCAAAATAAAGTGGGGTTGGTCTGGGAACACTTGCTGCTTAAATCAGGTGGTTTGAGAGACCGAGGGCCCCTTTGCAGTTAAGGTCGTCGGCAGTAAAAGCTGTCTACACGGTTGAAAATGGCTGGCTCACCATCCTGCACTTTCCTGGAGCCTCAGGAAAGGGAGTGAGAGTATGTGCGTATGCTGTGTGTGTGTGTCTGTCTGTCTGTGTGGCTGTCTTAGGGGGTTGAGGAGGTCATGGCCTGAAAAATTAATGAGAAAAATCATCATCGAAGGCTTTAGGGACAGGGTCTTAGCAGGGTACTGAGGATGAAAGGAGAGACCTTCAATGATGTGCCGTACTGAGAACCTAAGGTTCCCTGAGCGCTTCACTGAATGTTTTACCAGCGAGAGAGGATGAGTCAGGAGACCTCTGTGGAAACAGCCTGTTTTAGCTCTAACAGTGCTATTTCTACTTTACTTTTTATTGTATTATAGCGTATTTGCCTACCTTTCGCAGATGAGCCATTGTCTGCAAAACATCATTCACAGAGAGGATGCAGGCAGACAGAGCTGACCTTGGCAGGTACACAGGATGAGGGAGAGAGAAGGACAGGTCTGCCTCTATCACCGGGAGAGGGCCCCTGGATGGGTGGTGGGTCCAGTCGCTGAGCTGGCAGCACCAAAGGGAAGGAGCCGTGCAAGGGCAGCTGGAGGGGCCCCTCTTAGGAGAGGATCAGTGTGAGGGGTGGAGAGGTGCCTAGTGGGCAGTGAGGTGTGCACGTCTGACGCTTAGGGGAAGTCGGGGCCAGAGGTGGGAACTTGAGCCTCCTGGATGTACGTACTTGGTGGTGGAGGGCTTGGGCCCGGATCTCAGGAGACGTGAAGGGTGAGAAGAAGGCTAGGGGTGCTCCCAGGCGTAGGGAGTCCTTTAAATGGGCTGCCAGAGACCTCGTGTCGATCCCAGGAGGCAGCTGCCTCAAGTTCAAACAGGCCGTCCATCTCCTCATTATAAACCTGGGAGTCGGCAGTAGTTCTCAGGCAAGAGAAGCCCAGTCCACATTCGCCAGCATTTCTCTTCTGGAAGTTAGTTAGCTCGAGGCACTTTTTAATACCACGTTTCGTAATCGTTGCTGTTTTTTTTCAAGTCCGGACACATCTTAAGAAAGTGCCATAACTTACTGACCTTTCCCTGTTTTTAAATAAAGTGGCTACCAGCGAGAGCCCTGGGATGAGAGGGTCAAGCTGACAATCATAGGTGACCAAGGGCCCCTGTGCAGTTAAGGTGCCTGGTAGCAAAAAGTCCATGTGATTAAAAATGGCAGTTCCCGGAGCAGCCCAATCATTGTGCAGTTTCCTGAACTCAGTCAAAAGATGACAGGGTAAGTGGGGGAACAGGCCGGGCAGGGAATCCGGTGGAATTAATAAGAAGAATATGACTTTAGAGTCCAGCATTCCTTTCCAGCTTAGGGTCCGGTCCACCTCATCTGTGTGCAAAGTTATGCCACATGTGTCTCAAGACAGTGGAAATGTCTGGGGTCGGGGCGTGGCTTAGGTGGGAGGGCTGACGACCCCTGCTGGAAGGGACCTGGTCGTCAGTGGAAAGGAGGAGGGGGCATCCTTGTCTCTCGGTGGCTGGTTAGGGCTGCTTAGGCCAGGGTGACCTCCCTGCTCGCGTTCTGGATGTTTCCAGGGTGGCTGGCTCTGCTTTGAGTACGGGAGGGTCACCGCCTCACTCGGTGTGGTCCAGCTGCCAGGTTTTCAGGTCCCTTCTCACCCTTGACTTCTCTCCCTACTGAAATCTGCAAGAAGGAGACAGAACCTTGCCCCTCTAAACTGAAGCAAGGGTGTGAGAAAAAGTTATGGAAAAAAGGAGCTGGAAATATTTACAGATGGAAGAGGGCGACTCCCTTTTTGACACCTTCCAAGGAAGCAGCGGGGAGTGCAATGACTTCGGAGAAACTTTGAATATATATGTATCAAGGAAGAATACGCACTTTGGAAGGAGAACCCCTCTTCCCCCCCTGCCCCCCAAAGTCATCTGCGGTGTTGCTTCACCAGATTCTAGAGCAGCGAATACACCACGTTTATCACGTCTCGTGTGTCCGTGCTCCCTCTCTGGACAAACGTCTGCGTCCAGAAGCCTCTGCAGCACTGCCTGTTGAATGCACTTCTCGGCACGGTCGTTGGCTGTCACTACACCCCGGCGGGTTTCCAGGCCAAGCTTTGTTAAGATGTCTTGTGAGAAGCGGAACTCCCATCACATCCCTACAACACCTCAGAACACCACGACCTCGAGTCCCTGAGGCTTTCTGCCCCCAAGAACTTTGCTCTCGCTTCCCCAAAGCCTGAAATGTCCTCCTAGTTCAGTGCTATCCGCTCAGATGTTCCTTCCGCGGGGAGGGTTTTCCCTGGCCACTTCCCACTCCTGCCTCTGCTCCACTGTACCCCGCTGCTCTCCGGGTGACGGCCCTTTATTCTGCGTGCGCTCTAGGAGACCCTCTAGCTCTCCACCAGGGTCTGGACGTACTGCAGGCCACAGTCAGGGGTGGGGGTGGAGGAGTCCCCAGAAGAAAACCTGTTGGAGGGGGCAGGGCTTTGGTGCTGGGCAGAAAAAACAATTGACGTCCAGTCTCTTGCCTGATCACTGAAATAAAAGGGAAGAGCAAACACAGGAGAGTGGGTGTTAAGTCATTTCTTTTTTGTTAAAAAGACTTTCTTCCTGGGAATTCCCTGGCGGTCCAGTGGTTTGGACCTGGCGCTTTCACTGCCGAGGGCCCGGGTTCAATCCCTGGTTGGGAAACTAGGATCCCGCAAGCCGTGCAGCGCGGCCAAAAACAACCAGAAAACCCACCAAAAAATACTTTCTTCCCTAATTTGGATTCACTCTACAAACAACTTCTTACAGATCAAGGGCATCTTTTAGAGTACGAGTGTGCAGACTACAGCCTGTGGGCCAAGTCCAGGCACAGCCTGTTTTGGTGGAGTTCTGTTGGAACACAACCATGCCCTTCCGTGCACAGAGCCTCTTCTGCCCCGCGATGGCACAGTGGTGGCCACAGAGACTGAGTCCTGCAAAATCTACGATATTTACTGTCTGGAGTTTTGCGAGTAAGTCAGCACATAGCTCATCTAGCTTGTGTCTTTAATTTAGGAGAAGCTCTCTTGCCCCGATATATGCGATCCTTTCTGCCCCCAGTCCTTTAGAGGACCTGCTCCATCACCGCTTCCAGCTCCCTCCCCTAAATCCCCCCATCACAGAGACCCTGCTGCGTGCCGGTGCCCTGCCTGCGGTTCCTCTGCCCCCACATGCCCTTCCTCATAACGCCGTCATTATCCGACGGCACGCTGTACATGGATTTGGTCATCGTCCACCTTTCCCAAGAAGAAAAGAAACTCCCAGAAGCCGGGGACATCGCTTTACACACTGTTACCTCCCCAGCACCTAGAACAGTGCCCGCGACAGAATGGGAGCTCAGGACGTGCTTTAAAGTTCAATATCACCTTTAGGGTTGCTCGCAGGCAGCCACAACTTCCCTGCATGTCCTCTGATGTTTCTTGGACGTCTGAGTTGGGACCCTGCACCGTTTCTCTTCCAGGCCCTGCTTTCCTCTCCCCCGGGTCCTGAGGCTGCTGTGTTACTTCTTGGGCTTGTTGCAGTTTTGTTGTTTTTTTTTTTTTTTTTTTTTTTTTTTTTTTTGTAAG